>NW_014579222.1:20942-39515 GCF_000485595.1 Priapulus caudatus
AACCCTGTAAGAAGATTAGCAATCTGGCAAGCTAAAGAACGGGATTTGAGTAACCAATTGAACAACATTTTGGCCCCCTGAATGCATGGAGCTCAAGTAATTTTCAGTTATGTTTAAGCAATAGTAAACGTTTATGCATTACTTATTCAACTGTAATACAATTACGTATGTACTTGGTAGGAGAGCCCGATGAGCAACTCTTGGGCAATAGTTGTCCCTTTGCACGTGTTTGGAGTCCTGATGAGCTGTCATCCATTCCGCGGCTCACCAAAACAAGAGTGGCAGCAAATACTGCCTGCCTGCAATATGCAATTAAAAGAAAGGAACAACAAAAGAAGCAACCACAAACCGAATGTTTTTCATTTGAAGATCCGGTTACTGCCAAAATTCCATTACAAGACAGGCACAAATTTCAGACTAGACGCCTTCCCGCCGTAATCATACAAAAACATGGAAAAAAGACACTTTCCTTCCAACTCAGGTAATTATTCTCCTGATTAAGATGGTATGTAAAACACCAAAGAGACCATATTCCACTTCTTGAGAACAAACATGAAAGTTCAGTGCAAAATTAACGGAAAAAATAAAGATGAATGTGATGACGCCATTTTCTCTGATGCCCAGTCGGAGTTATCCACTGATCGGGAAGTCGGCGATGATTTTATTAATGATATGGGCGCCAATACCAGTTTGGGGTCCAGACGACGAAAGCTGGAGTCGGCACACGAGGCCACAAATCCTAATTAAGGGAGGATATTGCCAGTTGTGCGCGAGTGCAGCACCACAACAAGTCGACTAGTCAAGAATGTAGAGAAGAAAAAGAACTCAAACAAGGTGACGAAGTATCTTAAAGCTCTAGGCATTGGGATGCTTAACATACAGTGGAAATCACTTCTCCTGTAGGGAGGATGTTCGGGACTCTAAGCAAAATCTCAATAACTCAGCCAAGAGCCCATAGTGGAATATCTCAAGTTGTCAACGGAAGTGGGCTTACACGGTATGTGCCACCAGGATTTGCATGGCCAATGGATGATTCTGCAAAAGCACTAGTTGCGTCGATGCAGAATAGAATGGATGTCCCGGCTTGCTGGGATAGTGAGAATATTGACATGTACAGAAGAGGGTTCAATCATTCAGTAAAAAGGATCAAGAGCTCTGGGTTCTGCGGGGGAATTTTTTACGGCTGATGAGGTCAGGGAACGAGCAAACCGCAGAGGCAGAAGAGGAATGTTGTAAGACATCAGTATGCGGGACTACCTAGACGACAAAATTTTTGAAAAACAAGTAAATGCAGATAGGAAATGCTTCATTGAAGGGGACCCAATCTGCGATACATTACTGTGATGGCGAAGTACGAAAGGAAAGAAAGTAGTGAAGCGGCAGTAAGACCAAAACCAAGGGTGATACAATATGCCCCGATCCCGGTACGTGTGAACATGCTACGTGTTGCAGGAAAACTGTGGTCGTTCGTGATGTCAAATCATGATGCTCTTCCATTCATGGCGCCACCATATGGACAACTAGGGATGGGAGGATACAAAGAATCATTCTGGAGTGGATTGAGTCGTCCAGCGTAGAGTCCAATGTAAAGAAGAAAAATAACTCAAACATAGTGACGAAGTATCTTAAAGCTCTAGGCATCGGGATGCTTAACATACAGTGGAAAACTTCTCCTGTATGGGAGGATGTTCGGGACGTTAGGAGGATGTTAGGAATCGCAGCACAAGCGCGTTATTTTTCAGGTCTAGGTAGGAAGAAGAAGAAGAGGAAGAGGACGAAGAGAAAGGGGGAGAAAGCCTTTTAGGTTTCGAGGAGAGAGATAATGGAGTGAATAGAAGCCTGGGTTTTCAGGTAGGTGAAAACCGGAGAACAACGGGAGAGGGGAATAAAACGGCAAGGAAAGAAGAACGGGATTTCAGTTAGGTAGAGCCAGGAGCGACTACGAGGGAGACACCCGTGGAGGCTACCTAGGTCTACGCGAAGAAAGGACGAACGTGAGAGAGGTAGAAGAAACCGGCGACGCGTTAATTCTTCAACATTAGTCTAGTGGTTATAGGATCCGCTGCATATACGAATGCAGGGGAATTATTTTTAGTCTAGTAAGAAGCAATAAAACTATAACCGTACAGTTAACCGAATCTAACTGTGTTCCGTTCCACTGGTACTACTTGTTATAGATGCTACGGCATCACCGTCCTGCCTCACGGCAGGAGAGAACACTGAATCCATATAACTATACACACGCGTTAACTATACACACGCCTGTCATACCGTAGTCGGCTACCCCTAGGGCCACTACACTATTCTGCATAGTGTTTATTGTATTTAGGCAAAGAAAATTTCGTCTCTTGCTTATAAAATGTTTACTTTAACGCATGTGCAAGAATTAGGTATTCGATTAGTAAAAGGAGGACATAACCTTCTAGTTTTGGGACAAGCAGGTATTTGCACATAATTGATTTACACATAATACGTACTAATTAACCTACTAAACCTAGTCAATGGCTAATCCAGGGGGTGGCACAACCACAGGGGGCAGTCGCTCCCCTAGAATTTTCAGGGCAATTAGGGTATTTTAGCCTAGATAAAACCCCCTCGGGCGTTTCATACCCCACTCGCACCCCCCCCTAAAATTCACTTCTGGATCATTCATGACACAGTAAATTCGTAATTCATAACAATTAATTTTTAGAAACATGCAATCAAGAGCGTATTAAGCAGAATGCTCGATTGCGAAAGACTTTATTAAGACACTCTTGAAACAATATACACCGAGAGTCCATAATAAAGATATAATCTCTTAATATATACCCTTGATATATATTATATATATTATATATTCAAATATACAACAGAATATGGGATATTTATATTTTTAGCTGCAAAGTCCGAGCTCAGTGAAAAATGAGGGAAGTGCAAAGGCCCGCAACCTCCTGAAGCTTCTGAAGGATCGACATGTGGTGCACTGGTTGAACCTTTCCTGGGACATTGTCACCCGTCTTAGCAGGGTGTCGGAGGTCATCCAGTACCAAAACGCAACTCTGGCCGACGTTTGTATTGAGCTGGACAGCGCAAAGGCTTGTCTGTCGAAATATGTGCACAGGTAAACTTGAATATTTTTTAGCTTGTAGTATCATCATATGTAGAAAAAAAAAAAAAAAAGAAGAAGAAGAAAAAAAAAAAAAAAAAAATTATTGTATATTCACTTGTAGAGCATGCTAGCAATAAAATGCATGCATGCATTACATATTCAATATAACCACTGTAGTTTGCCAAAAATGTCCTATTAATTTAGTCTACCTAACTAATAGCACAATATACTGCATAGCAAGATGTGTAACATGAGATATAAATTTAAAAATTTAGTAATGGTTTCTATTGGTGTGCTTGCCTGCTTAGTCTTTTCTATATTGCTTGCTTTCTGCTTAATCAGCTATGCATGTCCTGAATTCTTCTCTTTATTGATGGTCCACATTTAAGGAAGGTCACCAAAGATGATGCAGAAGGGTTGGCCACAAACAGCAGGGCCAAACTACTCAACGATTTGTGCCGCAACATCACCAACAGATTTGCTGGTGACATGGCGTTGTTCCGAGCTAGCGCTATATTATCATTCCAAAGATGGCCTGACATTAAAGAGAAAATAGGTATTCCATAAGAAAGAAACTATTGTTCTTTATATCAACAATGTTTCCAGATATATTTTCTTTTAACTAGCGTTTAATACAATATCTGCATTCACAGATTTTGGTGATGAGGTCGCAGATCTCGTGCGAATAAGCGAGCCAGCACTGGCAGCATGTGCCCCAGAAGTCGAGATGGGAGCCAATGAGCCGGAATGGACCCGGCTGAAAACAAGTTTCAGCGCCAGGTATATGTTCTACCTTTATGTATGTAGACAATTAAATATCACTGTAGGCCAAATGTTTTAGAAGTAACTCTAATATACAACAAGCATGATTATTCCCTCATTATTTTTGAATTGTAGAATTTTGGGGATTTCTTTGTGTAAAAAATATCTCATTTTCATTACAGATCTGTGGCTCTTGACACAATGACAGGGGAGACAGCTTACAAGGAAGAGGGAGCACGATGCCCAAATTTGTTCACCCTGGTTGACTACCTCCTTACCCTACCTTCCAGTTCTGTGGATGCAGAGCGAGGAATTTCAAGGTATTTATTTCTATCTACTAGTACTACCTAGTACCTAGAGTACCTAGCTAAGCTTTATCATATGAAGTTAAGTACCAGGTAATTAAAAATAATAAAATAATGTAGTTCCAACGCATTAACAGCTACATGATAAGGACAAACTGTTGTGGGTATCGAGTTACGTAGTATATTTATGTTATTTGGCGAATTAAACTACTTCAGACTACTTCAGGATTATTAGTTTTGGCGGATCATTGATAGTATATGTCCGGTGCACAAATGTTGGTGTGATAGCTGACTATTATGCCTTCATGGGAGCACTCACAATGAAACGACAAACACAGGAATTTGGTAATGAACGGCTTTATTACGAGACGCCGGCTAACTCACGTCTGCTCACACCAATGTCTGCCAAGCAAGAGAACGAGAGGGCGCGCGCCTCGCACATGCGGCAACACCGCGCCACCTTCCGACACTAGTCCGAAACTATGCCACCGTCACATACGCCCCTCTTTTGAGGAGATGTGCCCCACATCGACATATGAAAATCCGCTAAAAACAAGGGGCAACCGCCCAGCGGATTGAAGAAGCAGAGAAACTATGAATAATGATGCGAGATATTGAAATCTTGTACTGTAAGAAGCTATCAGCTAGTCTCAAAAAGACTGTAGAGTTAGCAAAAAAAATTAAATATAAAAACAAACTAAGATCGTGGAAAAACAAGAATGTGGATCCGGGTCAAAAACAAATTTCTGTACTTAGGAGTTGCGATGAGCAACATCCTCGCTGCCGGAGGCATTCACTCCTACAGTAAGAAGAAAAGAGAAGAACTCCTAGCAGAAATCAAGATAAAGGACAGAAATTTCAGAGAATTAAAAAAGGAAACCGAACTGCGGTTCACAACACTTGCTGATGAGAGGAAAGTATTGCTTGAAAAAGTAAGATGCGTAGAAGAACAACCAGGAAGAGGATTGGTCAAATTAGTGGAAGACTCAACTAGCAGTATAACAACTGCCGTTGGGGGCGTAGCTGGGAACATTTCCAGCTACCTGGAGGACCACAAGCCCAAACCACTGGCGAGTTACTACAACACGATCGAGGGAGGAATCCAAAGATGATACGTGGTATGTGCCAACACTGCAAGATCTGTAATTGGAGCTGGAGAAACAGCAGCTGAATATGTTGGCAAACATGTAGTAGCCGGCCATGAGAAAACAGCAATCCAAGACCAAATGGCTGGTGACACAGGAAAGGAAACGTGTTGCCATTCATACTGGTTGCCAGATTCTGAAGGTCTTCCTGTGGCGAAAGAAGTCGCAGAACGTAAACTACCTTATATAGTAAGTGGTTTTGAGTGCATCAAGCCTACTGTTGTTGACACAAGTGGTCAGATGGAGGAAGTTGCAGAGTTCAAAAGAGTTCTTGAAGAACATCCCAGAAAAGACAGATGGCCCACTGACGATGCCACTGCTGAGTACATAAAATGTGCGTGGCCCATTGGAATAGGAGGAGAAGAATATGCCCACATTGGGATGTCCAAGCCCTGTGGTGTGCTAGTGATGCTTTGCTCAAGATTTGATGAAGCAAGAGGCATAAATGTGATACAAAGGATTGGGTTCGGACAGGGAATGAGACGGATTCAAGGTGTAGTTGAAAACAAAAAATACGCCTTAGGAGGTTTGATACTTGAAAAAGAACCAACACTTGAAGTGTTTCGAAAGTACACTGAGACTGGGTCTAGATCAAGTCGGAATTTGCCAACGGTGATGGACTTAGAACTAGTAGCCGTCTCCGGGTTTGACGCCCGCACAATGAAGGGAGGGCTGCAAAGTTACCTGAAGCCCAAACCAGGGGAAATAATCATATTCGGCATGAGAGGAAGTAGCTCTGGGTATGGAATTATTACCACAGGAGGTGTAACTATACCAAGACACTTACTTAAAGGAATGAGTGGAATATGGGTTGGCGGACAAGTCATGAACATCAAAGAGAGATATGAGCCAGACATGGCCATACTCAAGGGCAGTGTAGATACGATGTTTACACGAGCTCTCCCCGGTGAGAAAGTTGGAATGATAACAGCTTCAGGGAAAGTTTTGGATGGAGTGACAATAGAGAGAGAAGGGAAAGTTTTCTTTTCCTTTGGCCACAAGCCCTATTTGGGGGCTTCGGGGCTGCCAATTGTGTCACTTCAGCGCAAGTGCCTTGTTAGCATTTATAGTACTCATAGGCAGTTAGGAACCAGCGATGAATGGCTCACGGAACACCCTGGGCCAATACCGAGCAGTTCGAATGAGAGTGTGCAGAGCCAGATAGACAAAATCACAGATGAGGTTGGACTTGAAAAAGTGGTCCATGGAGTAGCACCTCTTGGGTCAGGAAAGACCACTAGGATAATTCCGGCTTTGTTAGCAAAGGGTGAGTTTGATCGCATAATCGTGTGCGAACCTACCCGAGCAAACTGGAGCAAAGCAAAGATGCAAGTGTGCACAGCGGGATGGTTCGCAACTTTCTTATCACACAAAGGTGGAAGATTGCCAGTGAGAACTTTAGTGGTTCTGGATGAGATACATGAACGCTCTAGCGAGTACCTGTACTTGGAATGCGTTCTGGACTCTCTAGTTAAAACCAACACTAAAGTTGGTGGGCTTACACTAACAGCCACGCCAGTTGGAGGAAGAACTTCCAGCAGCATAGAAGGGTTGAAACTGAGCATAGAGGCCGGAAAAAGAGAGACCAGCTTGGAAAACAGAGAGAAGAAAGGCATGTTTGAGCTCAATAGGTATTGGTTCAAACTTCCAAACAGAAATGAAAATACTTTGATTTTCGTTCCTGGCAGGGGCGAATCAGCCAGCCTGGCATCAAAATTCAGGAATAGGAATCAGCCTATCTTGGAAGTGAGTGGCGAAAATCTTAGTCAAACTTTGGAACAACTTCCAAAGCCTGGAGAGGATAAAACAGGTTACATTATCATAACGACTCCTGTGCTAACGACTGGTGTCACTCTTGACGTAGACAGAGTTGTAGACTCAATGTCTATAAAAAGGCCTGTCTTATTTGATGATACCATAAGACTGCAAACGGAACGAACGCTATGGTGTGAATCGTTACAACGAGCTGGAAGGTGTGGAAGGTACAAGAAGGGTAAATATGAATCCTGTGGAATACTTGAAACACTAGACAAGCGTTGGCAATACACTGAAGCTGATGCAATCGGAGCCAATGCTTTCTTAACCCTATGGAACCCAGAAAAAGAACCGAGTTGGGCAGTCACCATGACACCAACCTTAGCCAAGGGTTTGACTCAACGAGCTGAATGTTCTCCATTACTTATACGCGAAGTGGCAAGGGAAAGTCCTGAACTGCTCACGAGTAAAGCGTTTGGAGGAACAGGGTTCATAGGAAGACCACATGGCTATCGTGTCATACCTGGTGACCTGATAGGAAGGTATCCTGAAATACTTGGCGGCTGCAGGAAGACTGCATTACCAGTAGTGGACTTGACAGCTTCAAGCCATTTTTACAGACACTTGAAGAAAGATGCTATAGTAACTGGAATACGCGAAGTCGCGATAGCAGGAGTCATAGCAGCAGGTGTTATGGTCGGTGGAAGTTTAGCTGTTACGTTGTTTAGCAATCAAACTAGAGCTGGGAGTGTCTCTGAGATCACTCGGGTCACCCTTCGTGAGAAAAACTCGGGAAGTGAAAGTGAAAGCGACTTTGAAGACTTCAACGTAGTTTTGGAAGCTGTTGGGTTCTGGGACGACGAAAAACCGGAGGAGAGGTACCAAGAAATAAAAGACTTTTTGGTCGAGAGGAAAGTAAGAATCTCACACTTCATACCTCCAAGAGCTAGAATGCTGGAAGAGATATGTTAAGGCTTGGAAAAGTTGGTTTCTGGCATTCCAGAAAGAGACTGTTCGGATGATTACTGTGTGTTCATTGGTGATCTAGTGAGACAGAAGGACATGAAAAAGGACCCCACCTGGTACAAAGATACCTTGGTTGATAGAGTTTCAAAGGCTCTGGTAATTAACTCTCCGAAAGTTTTAACAAGAGCAAGGAACATGGATGTAGTAATGACCTTACATGCCATGGGAAGACAGAGAGGCTACGACAGCGAAGTAGTTGGTGGAAGCATCTATCAAGGAGAGGTTTTCATGTACTTGCACAAAATTGCTGGGAAACCAAAGCCATTGAATGTCCTTAAACAGGAGATTGAGAAAGTGCTCGGTCAAAAAGTAAAACATTTGGAAACCGAAGGAGTCGGTGGCAATGATGGTAACGAAGAATACCCAAAGTACTCAATGCCAAGAGCAATGAGCGTTGAGACTGGCTGGAATGAGGATTGGAAAGGAGTTCTTAAGGAAGAAACTTCATGCACTGGAACGTATGGACTCGCCTATATAAGAAGCCAATTTGGTCCTTGTTTCCTAATAGCTGGAGCTGTAGGCATGGAGTGTGGCAAGAGATTGCCCAGCACTATAGCCTTGGTTGTTGGTAGTGGGCTCTGTCTACTCAAAGCTAGACACGAACTCAATATAGTTCACGCAGTGCTCATTGGAGCTGGCATAGGCATGATTGCTGGAGGTGTAGTTGCTCTTGTTTCCAAGAAAATAGAGGATGATCAACTGGCTGGACCTTTGCAGCATGCAGACACCCCATGGTGGGCGTCTGCTGCAACTGAGATAGGTTTCAGAGTGGCTGTTTTTGGAAGAAAGATGCTAGCAGTACCAATTGCTGTCAAAATACTCGACAAGGTATACGGAGAGCCTATTGCCAAAGTGGAGGACATAGGGGTTGAGATTGAAGCAGAACCAACTGGAACAGACACAACCGGACTCGAGATGATCATGGGTGCCTTGAGAGCTAGCATGGTCGGTTTCAAACTTGCTAAGAGAGGCTATACTGAAACTGAAAGAGCCAGACAGGATGGTCTTGGTGTAGGGGTTCTTGGAAGACAGCCTATCACCACAGGTTTTTTGTCACAAGGAAAGATTAACATTGGGATAGGCGTTGGCTTTGACATCATCAGCGCATTGACGCTAGGAGCTGGATATGTTTCGGGTCTTGCATATGTGGACTTGCTTAAGAAGCGAGACAGGGAAAGCGGAGACGTTCTTCTTAGAGTACAACAGGGTGCCGTCAGGAATGAACTTTCCAGCAACATAACTGGTCCACTGGCCAAGGGAACTGAAAGAGATCTTGGCGATTTAATGATACCACCAGTTGAGGATTCGTGGATTGAAGATCTGCTTTGGATTTGTGTGCAGCCTGTGTCAATGTTGATGCTGCTATTGTCATGGAATTTGTCTGATAGCGGTCTGCTTGGCAAACTCCGAGGGGGAGAAACAGGACACATTCAAGGAGATGGTCCCGTGTATTGCCCCAAGGTATGGAGGAAACTGTTGTTCAGTTTAGGAGGAGGTGAGTGGAACTCATCGATAGCGATCAAAGGAGCACAGCTCCTCACTCTCGGAACGGTCACCAGGCTATTAGCCAATGAAAAGATCACTCCCGCGATGTTTGAAGGGAACTATTGGGCTATCAAGACTGTTTTTCCGGACTCCCACTGGTCTCAAAAATGCAAGATGCAAGAGACAAAGTGGTGATGAAAGGTAAAGTCAGAACAATTGTTCCGATCAAAGTAGCCAAGAGTTCAGTGAGACTTTTTGGAATGGCGGAAACTGGCGGAGTAAGACAGTTTAAGGGCTGGCTTGGTGAGCGTGGACGACTTCCAAAGCTTGAAGAACCGGGAAAAATTCTTTTTCTTGGCTGTGGGAATGGAGCTTGGCTCACGTGTGTGGACAAACTGATTCCAAAGACCATTGAGTTCAGTTTCATGACTCTCAAAAGTAGGCCAGAATACCCGAAGGCTGCTTTTCTTGAGAATCGAGTTGTCACTGACGTCGGAGGAGAGAGTGGAAACTTAACATATCAGAGAGACACAGATGCTATTGGACCTAAGTTTGATTGGATACTGAGTACGGCCTGGACGGTCGGAAAAGAGTCTGTCAACTTAAAGAACATTCGTATCTTGCGTTCACTGCGTGAGTTGAGTGGTAAACTAATCCGAGGCGGGTCAATGACTATTGAATGCGAAGCTGGACATGATCGCTATTGGAAGCTTTTGGATGATATCTCGACAAGTTTCTCAGCAAGTGACGTAGTACACTCCAATCACAAAAAACCCTGGGCCATATCGATATTGGTCACCATGGTGGGCTACAAAAAAGGAAGCCACTATGTCTCAACCAAGAGAGACTGGATTGAGAGAAAGATAGCAGTTGAACTGGAAACTACTCTGGAGGAGGTTGGAATTAGGACAGCGCAAGAGATGTGTTGATCTCGAACGTCTATATGATGAAAACGAAGATCCAACATACGGGAGGATAACCCCAGCTGTCAGAGAAGCAAGTACCACTACGAGCTGCCTCGTTAAGAACGTTGAGAACAGGAAGAATTCAACTGCGGTAAAGAAGCACCTCAAACTTCTAGGGATTACGGTCCTAGGAATACACTGGAAGAGGCTAATTTTGTACGGAAGGATGTTTGGAACCCTTGGGAAGGTATTTATGACTCAACCGCGAGCTCATGTGGGCATTTCGCAAATTGTCAACGGCAGCAGCCTTACGAGGTATGTGCCACCAGGCTTTGCATGGCCTACTGACGATTCTGCGAAAGCACTCTTAGCTTCGATGCATAGTAGAATGGATGTTCCAGCATGCTGGGACAGTGAGAACCTTGGAATGTACAGGAGAGGGTTTAGCCATATAGTACGTAGAATTAAAGCAAGCGGCTACAATGGCAGCATTCTAACGGCAGATGAAACAAGAGAAAAGTCCAACCGCAGAGGAGGCAGAGGTATCCTCGAAGACACCAGTATGAGAGAGTGCTTGGATGACCAAAACTTCGAAGAACATCTCAATGCGGACAAGATGCGCTTCATCGGTGGCGATCCTGCTCTAAGGTACGTAACGGCTATGGCCAAGTACGAAAGAAAGGAGAGCGGAATTGCCGCAGTAAGGCCAAAACCTAGGATAATCCAGTACGCGCCAATTCCGGTGCGGGTCAACATGCTCAGGGCTGTTGGAAAGTTGTGGGACTCTGTGATGTCGGATCATGGAGTTCTACCTTTCATGGCACCTCCGTATGGACAGCTCGGAATGGGGAGGTACATTGAATCCTTTTGGAGTCAGTTGAGAACCCCAGCGGCAGTTACGGATGATGTGTCAAGGTGGGACGTACGTATGTGCGCACCTTACCTTACACTTGAGTGCGAGATGTTATGCAGTTTGGTTCCAACGGAAAGACGGTTCCTTGAGGAATACTACTCAATGTGGATAGACGGAGTGATTCTCACTCCGGATGGCCACATCTTTGTCTCCGACGGACAGAGAGGAAGCGGGATGTATCCGACGTATTTTGGAAACTCAGTGTGTAATGCCGTGCAGATGGGAGTTCGCGCAGAAAAAGCAGGAGTTTGCAGTGTTGAAAATTTTCTAGATGGAAAAACACTCACTCCACTGGTGTCGGGAGATGACTCAGTTGTTGGAGGTGATATTAGTCAAGTCACAAGATACGCAAATGAAACGAGACACAGCCGTGAGAGCGGTTTTATTCGAAAAGGAATTGGGGAATATGAACCCTCACTGGTTGTTACTCGCGTGGAGGACATCGATTTTTGTTCCCATCAGTACCGCAAGGTCAAAGTTGGAGGCAAAAATCTTTACCTTCCAGTGCGTGATTCAAGACGTATCATGGACACACTGTACTGGGACCTGAGTTTGAGCAGGCCCAGTAATACCAAGGAAAGGTTGGATCTACTAAGTAGTACGGCAACTAGCATGGAAATCAAAACGGCCCCACGTTGGGCGTCACTGTGAAAGCTGACTATTATGCCTTCATGGGAGCACTCACAATGAATCGACAAACACAGGAATTTGGTAATGAACGGCTTTATTACGAGACGCCGGCTAACTCACGTCTGCTCACACCAATGTCTGCCAAGCAAGAGAACGAGAGGGCGCGCGCCTCGCACATGCGGCAACACCGCGCCACCTTCCGACACTAGTCCGAAACTATGCCACCGTCACATTGGTGTTTCTGTGACTAATTACAATTAATTTAGAACACCAAACTAAATTTCAGCATGAAGCAGATCAAGAATGATTGGCGTTCAAGACTTGGAGACTGCAACTTGTCGGACCTCATGATGGTGTCCATGGAAACCCCCTCTGTGGACCAGTTTGATCCAATGCCCACCATCCATCACTGGAATTCTGGACTCAAGCGAGCGAAGAGGCCATTCTATAAGGATGACATGAAAGTAAGCTGTTGTTTTTTATTGAAAACACTGTTACAACTTATATAAAATGTACATATCATTAATGTGTCAGTCTAGCTCGTTTGCCTTTCATCTTCAGACAGGAGTTATGAATTGATAGTGGCACTATAATATAATACATGTGTATCTCTCCTACAGTACTGCTCTCCGACACAGACGCACATTCTCCTGGATGAGGCTGGGAGCTTCATGGAACCGGCAGATATCAATGCTGATGATGATGATTGCGATGTTGATGCTGATTTTGATGTTAATGTTGCGGCTGACAGCTCTGATGATGATGATTATGCAAGCTACAGAGATGTAACCGCCTTTCAAGAGAAGGCCTATGAAATGTTAATAAATCAAATGATATAAATATGTAAAAAAAATCATGATCACTTCATTTGTTTTCTTATGATCCATATCAGAGTTACGTATATTTTATACAATTGAATGTCTTTTACAAAACCTTTCTGGGGGAGACCCCCTGTACCCTGGGGGAGACCCCCTGTACCCCTAGCAGAAGGGGGGCTCCACCCTCCTACCCCACCTACCTCCCCGTAAATCACAATGCTCGTCGATTTGCGCCTAGTAAGAGTCCTTCGGCAGGACTAGTAGAATCTTGGAAGGACTAGTAGATTTTTTCTTTTACTAGTCCTGTGGACTAGTGAACAAAAATGGTTAGTGTCTAACCCTGTATAACAATCATATATATAAACATGAATTAATATTAGAAATTAGAAAATAGTTTAGTGTCAGCCAGATACGATACCTGACCTTAATTTGCGAATTGAGAGTAGAATCAATAATATAGGCCCTATATATATTATATATATATGTAAACACGACATATTAGAAATTACAAAATAGTTTACCATTATACAATATCTGAAATAAATTTGCAAATTGAGATTAGAACTAACATATAGAAACATATATCAAGAATCCATAATTGAGATATGTTCTATTATGGACTCTGGATATAAAAACAGGACATAATATTAGAAATTAGAAAATGGTTTAGCGTCAGCGAGATACGTTATCTGAATAAACGTTGCAAATTGAGATTAGACATTTTAAACTAATATGTTAGTGGTAGAATATTTGCTCTATAAATAAGTTTGTGCATGATTTTTCAGGTACAGGAAAAACATACCTGGTGAAAGAAATAGCGGAAACGTTAAGAAGCTTGGGGAAAATGGTTGCTGTTTTAAGCACAACAGAAAGTTTTGCCCAATATAAAGATTTCGTAACCCGTAAAAATGGAAACATTGAGCCATTTGAATGTCTGGGATTCAAAAAGAAGATGTTGCTGGCAAGTCGTATTGAAATCTAATAGCAAAAATAGGGCAGAATATGGAGTATGATACAGAAACATTAGCGTGTGAGTCAACGTTTATTTGCAAAATGAAATGATATAAGTACATGTTTGTTTGATAACCTTTATTTAACATATTAATTTAAAGTAAAATTAAAATTAAATTAAAAATAATTTTTATGATATGTATTTTGCTAACTTTTAGGTGTGTCTGCTAATGCACTTCTGGAATATAGAGGCTCCACCATTCACAAGTAGGCTGGAATGAGAGATGGTCGTTTCAGTGGAGAACACCTAGCACACCTCATCAACACTGATAATGCATACACGGCAGTGGAAAACAACATTCTGTCAGTTGATGCCATCATCATTGATGAAGTCTCCATGTTGAGTCAGCAAACACTGGAGACCTTAGAAATTATCTGAAGAAAACTGAGGTCATCCGATTTCTTCTTCGGTGGCCTCCAAATAATAATGGCTGGAGATTTCTATCAGCTACCTCCAGTGCCTAGTCGAGAATATGGTGACTATGGTCACTATTGTTTCCTATCTCACACCTTCATCTGCGTCCCACACAAGCTGCAGCTTGTTGAGGTACTTCGCCAGAAAGATGATGTCCTAATCACTTGCATCAACGAGCTAGCTAGGAGTAAATCTCTATCCCCAGGCTCTTGCTCTCGCCTGGCTGAGGTAGCTCGCCCTTTGAAGGCATCAGGTCAGCTTGTCCTTTTCTCTAGAAATTTTGAGGCTGATGTATTCAATGCAGAAAAGCTCAGCCAGCTGCAAGGAAAGCAGACCTTATACACGGTGACCGACTCTGGAGATGGGCAAACATTAAGAAGATCTAGAGTTCCCAGGTATGTTGCCCTCAAAGTCGGTGCACCTGTTGTTCTGGCTGCGAACATATCAGAACAGTACTTCAATAGCCTGTTAGGAACAGTTACTGCGATCACACCTGATGGCCCTCTCGTAAAGTTTGAAGTCAAGGGTCATCAACAGGCAATAATCATCAGTCCTCACCTTTCTTCAATTTTTTCACCGGCACATCAGAAGGTCATTGCAACGAGGAAGCAGCTACCCTTACTGCTTGCGGTTGCAATGACGATCCACAAATGTCAAGGTATGACACTAACATCATTGGAAGTGCACTGCCAGCACATCTTTGCAGCAGGCCAACTCGGAGTCGCTGTCGGATGAGCAACCAGCAGGGAAGACTGCCACAGTTCTTATTCGGGACGGCAACGGAAGAAGACGTGCAAGCCGTACAGCAACAAGTAGCCAGATTATACGAAGACCAGACAGGTTTGACCAAAATTGTAAAAGAACACAAAACTGTGAAACTTTACCAGGCTACAGACGGAAGCAAACACCAAGGGAATAACAAGACTGGCCAATGCCACGGAACAGATGGCCCGTACGATAGGACTATTGGAAGCAAGAATGAAATATACAAACAACTTAGTGACGACCGACATCATACGAGTAATAGATATCATTGGAACCTACCACGAATACATGAATATTATCGATAAAGCCAGAAGCACGTTGACCATACCAAGCCCTTAACCACATCAAGCAGCAACTCCCGCCCGCATTTGAACTCGCGTACTCACCATCCACACAACTATTCCAATATTATACATCCTTGAATGTACAGCTAAAGGTCGCGCACGAGGCAGAAGTATTCACAGGGATAAAACGATTAACGACAGACAACACACAGCAATACCGAGTGCAGCTAAAACGATCAGCAAACCAAGAACAAGAAAAAGAACACAGTATCCAGCAGTCACGCCAGAAACGGGCACTCATCCCAGCACTCGAAAGACAACAATATTAGCAAGATGATGAACATACTAATTGTGTTACTAATTAACACAGTAAAGTCTGGAATATAAGTTAGTTGACTGTGTTGACTTGCTCTAAATCTGTTAGTAAATGTAATGTCTGATATGTAATAAATTATCTTATTGCTCTTCATCCATATCCACTACCGGCAACAACAGTACCAACGCCATGTTATTCAGTAGTATAGTAGAATAACAGTACTTTTTCTCGAATCTATACCGAAAATCGAAAAGAGGAAATTGAACAGTACACAATTCCCAAGGACAAATTTGATGCTAATGGTTCTTGTGATAAGAAGACCAGGCAGCGAACAACCGAAGTCTGATCGTCTCAGTGCTGTCAATGCACAGCGCCCCAAGTGCGTACTTCACTTCTAAGAAACCATTCACCTAAATTGCACCATTACAGTCATTGTCATTTCATAGAGAAATGCCAACGATGCTGCAGCTAGGGCGCATCTAAGCCAGAGCATATTCCGATTTCTACGACCTGGCTATCACGACGAAACAAGAAATAGAAGAATGCAATCACGTACACGAACTAACCACAGAGGATGAGACAGCAGGCAAGCAAGCAAACGTTAAGAGACACTCGTAACAGCATGAGAGAGGAACGACACTGCAGTATATATATATATACTACGTGTGAGTGAGACAAATGTTGTGTCGGCATATACTTTGAAAGTGATAGCTTTCAAACCACAGTCTTCATAATATACGTGCGTATTAGCAAAATACTTTTTGCACATTCCCTACATATACCACCGCCGTCTTCATACATAATACTTCTCTACACTTTAATCCTCTAGTTTAAATTTTACATTGTTTTTGCTCTACAGGGTTGATAGAAGTTATGAACTGTACCTCACAATGGAGCAAGTGACGATTTCAATTCCAGATCGGACGATCATCTCGCAACTTGTCACTATGCCATTAGCGAATCCCTGCGACACAATTCTAGGCTGCTTAAGCGTGACGGGTCGACCGGCGTTTTCATGCGCTGCGGGACGGTTGAGGGTTACGGGTCCCCAGTTTACAAGGGACCAGTGGAGGAGTACTCTGTTGATAATCGAAAAATCGTACTGATCACCGGCGAGCAGCAGGGGGCTGTCGAGGTGAAAGACAAGACAATTATCTGCAACTTGCCGTTGATGAAGACTAATGAGAGGTCGCTATTCTACACGACCAGTGACACTAGAGGTCTGGAGAACGCTGGAGCAATGGATCTTCCCCTCTACCTTGGGGCGCAAATGTCATATTTGCATTACTCGGCCGCCCAGGACAGGCATCAGATTGTGTCGCAACTAAGCGTTGATGTCTGTAGGGTCGAACGAAAAGTCTTGCTTAACACCTTGGCTATTTTACGATCGGAGCCGGATGTAATTTCCCATATTCAGTACGACAACGTTATGGGGAAAGGCATCAGCGCTCTCAGAGCTGGAGAAGCCCTCTACCTATTCAAATGCACCGCAGCTAAGGTCATTGCGAAAAATACTCAAATCGCCTGTTATGAGTACATGCCGGTATTCGTGGGAAAGACTCCAATGTTCCTCAGACCATTTACCAATTTTTTGACAACTGCGTCCCCGGAGATTCCATGCTACACACCCCTTCGTCCTCTTTATCGCTTTGGGTCTGCATGGTACGATGCGCATACGAAACAGGCAGCGGAGCAACCATATGTAATGGAACCCACACGCATCAGGTGTTACGAATTTGCTGACGAGTATAGGGTGCAAGGACTGATGACCATAGAGTCATTCCAAGCGTTCATTACGTCTCTCCAGGTACCTAGTCGTCGACAGGCTTCGATCACCATTTTGTCAGAGGCTGCGTTCAGAACAGTGGATCTCGCGGTGCACGGTACAAGATATATGAGCGCGCTGGCAAACTTCAGAGAAAGCATGTCAGCTGTTGCTAACATGTTAGAGCGAGTCTGGTCGTGTTCCTTTTCTCAGTCATTAAACAAACTCTCGACTCGGCATCAATAATGCGCTCCTTATTAAACGTCGGAATAAGTCTTAAGAATCACCTAGTTGCCCTAATCCGTTTTGATATGTATGTTGCTTCGCAAATGTCAAAGACACCAACCACACAGCAAAAGCGTCGCCTGCATCCGCCCGTTCCCCCAAAGCCCGTTCCCAACTACTCCTCAGATGGCTCCCCGATCCGGTATCCCACACCAAAAAAGATGAAACCACCCAAATGGACCAGGATGCCAGAGGCGTTCATGTATCCCCGTCTGACGCACGAGTCAGAATCCGCGCAAGCCTAGGCTCCAGAGTCGAGACCAGAAGCGGAGACCTTAATCAGAGAGGCTCGAACCAGAGCGCAGATTCGCGCTCAGGTCCTGGACAATCCACCACCACCATCAGGTATTTAGCTCGTCGATTTAGGTCGTTAGATTCGTAGCATAGAAATGACACTATTAGTCTAGTGTATCCTGATCGATCTCGACTATCTACTTCGATACCCGATCAGCACAATAACTCGCGCCATTAGGGCTAACGACACACACCAACCCCGGTTAAGCCACAAATACTACTACTCTTTTAAAAACAATCTTCTTCGATTTTTGAGACCTTATTGTAAACTATGAGTCAGCTAACGGATGAGCAGGCTCAGTTGTTGAAGGAAATCGAGAAGCTCTCCACTCCCATTCAACCTAAGGCGAATAGATTAGGTACGTTCGGGTTAGCCCAAAGAGACTACTTGACCAAGGACAACATGCCGGGCCTGCCAGGCACCTGGCTCGACGAGGCTTCGAAGGGTGATATCGTCTTAGCCACGTTTACACGCACGCGGACGGCCGCACTTGTGACTCACCGTCAAGAGCGTCTTGACCGCAGAGGTTGTTCGTTTGCTCCTGGACCTGGACCATGAAGAGAACGTCACTGAGGGCAGCTTGGGGAGAGGCGGCAGGGAAT
>NW_014579223.1:0-11142 GCF_000485595.1 Priapulus caudatus
GTTTATTTGTTGTTTTGTTGCTGGCAATGTTTAAATGCTGTTTTTCACAAGGTCTGGAAAGTTCTGGAATGTTAAATGCTGTTTTCCAAGGTCTGGAAAGTTCTGGAATGTTTAAATGCTGTTTTCCAAGGTCTGGAAAGTTCTGGAATGTTTAAATGCTGTTTTCCAAGGTCTGGAAAGTTCCAGTAAAGCAGATGTTGAGATGCTGTTTTTCCCTGTTTGGAAAGTTCTGGAATTTTTAAATGCTGTTTTCCTACAGGGTCTCTAGCAAAGTCTCTGGATGTTTAAATGCGTTTTTCGGCAAGGTCTGGAAAGTTTCTGGAATGTGTAAATGCTGTTTTCAAGGTCTGGAAAGTTTGGAATTTTTAAAATGTTGTTTATTGCCAAGGTCTGGAAAGTTCGCAGTAAAGAGGGGCAACCAGCCGCCTGGAAAATTGACTTAAAGACCTGGACATAATTAAATAATTAAGCTTATTATTTATTTAAGTTAAGCTTATGAGGCTTTTTAAAAAAAGTCCTTAAGCGATGAGCCGCATCGTCCATAGCTTGTCTACAGAATAAAATGCTAGCTTCATAGCAAAAGCTTCTGAACTAAGTGCGGCGTGAGATTTGGCGGGCGAAGAGATGCTCAGGTCCGCCGGCATCCCGTACACCGCTGACCGGCTGAGCAGGTCGCTTAAAATCAAAAGTGGTCACGAAAATCAGACGTGTGTAAGGTCCCTCCCGCGGAAAAGTCGTTGGGAATAAGTTTTTGCTGTGGGTTAGGCCAAACGCCTAGTGGTGTAGCGTCTTTTGGTCGCGATCATCCAGTAGTGCTGCGATCTCGATCATTTACGACGTGGAGGAGCTCCTATCGGCGTGAGCTTGGCCGGCGTCCGTGGCCGGACCGCCAGCGCCGCGCGTCGCACGCCCGGCATGGCTGCGAGAAGAGTTATATAATCTATAGCAATATATTTGTTTCCTGAACGGTCACACAGCGTGCTAGCGCGTCGCTGTGGCATCGGCACCATGGATTGTTTACCCGTTCTCGTCGCGCTGGAATTGAGGCTTTAATGTTTACCCCTAACAAAAAAGAGGATTGGGAACCGGGCCAAGTAAGAGAGGAGCCTGGCACGCAGCGGCGCACCCTGCCAGGAATACCTGTGAGTCGATCTCTTTCTCCTAGTCCCTAGGGAGCCGTAGCCCGAGTGTCACATGGAAAATTTTATTATTATTACTGTGGCTTTTTCATCAGCGCCATTGGTTGTTTCTGGCAGCGAGATAGCTACTGGGCCGACACCGCGTCCTACAGTGATCGATGCACAACCTTATCCTCAGCATACTGAAACGAAGAAGGATGTTCGCAAAGAAGACGGTAAGGACACATCTTACGAGTTGCGAACGCATAGATTTAGAGGAAACTGAGGGTGGTTACACTTGCTGGTATACGCGCATATTTTTCGCATTAAGCAGATATTTTCACTAATTTTGAGCTTGGCGGCCCCAATTGCGGTGGTCTTAATTTTGGCGGTCAGGTGATTCCGCGGAATCGGTGCAAGAACAGCGTGTTGTTATTCTTCGGGACGGTCCAGCACGACGCTGTTTTGCGAAATTCACGAAAATTAAAAGCGCACCAGGCTAAAATATAAATACAGCGTATACCGTATAGTATGCCAGTGCATTGTTTTTATGTTAATGTGCATGGGGGTAATGAATCTTACGCATCTTTGACAGAGGGGGAGAACGTAGTAACAGTTCTGAAACGATAAAATGGGCAAAAAGAAAATGAATTTGGGCGGTGGGGGGGGGGGCGAGGAAAGTGGCAAAGAACTCCTGAAGTATACCATATTTTAAAATAGCAATTAATATGAAAATTTATTTTGCTTGGCTTTCTCCTCGACAGTTGCTTCCCTGCTGTCTAAAAAAGAAAGTGCTAATAATAATTTAAAAAAGTCGAATTCCATATGCGTGGCGGTCAAGTGTTTCCCAACGAGTTTCCTGTCGCGCTCGATCACATTACGTCAAGAAATTCGGACTTACCTTTCGCTTCGCTGCTCTCCCGGCGCGCAATCGGAGGTGGAAGAGAGAGAGAAGCATCCCCAACTCCTAAAAAAAAAAAAAAACTGGTCAAAATAACCCGCAAAGAACTTGGCCGTTTCTCGCGAAAAACTGGCTAGGCGCTGCTATACCGCGTGTTTCCCGTCAGGCAGGGGGCAGCTGGTGGCGGCGGCGCGTACCGTCAAGTACGTGACGCTCGCGAGGAGCTGAGCTGTCGCATCACGAGGCGGCGAGATAGAGTGGCATGCTGTCGGAGGAAGGGAGCGTTGCGACGGCGACGGTCGGCCCAGCGAGGTCGTTTGGACGAAGCGTGCGCGAGGCTGGGCGGCGGGCTGGCGGCCGGCGAGGAGCTGGTGCTGGCCGTCGAGCGTAGAACGTGAGGGCGCCACGCTCAGCGCGGCGTAAGGTAAGGCGATTATTCACTTATTAATTATTATTATTATTTATTATCATCATAACAGTATTATCATCATCATCCATACATGCATCCATCATCATACAATCGATCATCAAATCATCCATCATTATTAATATTATTTTATTATTATTCCTTTTTTGTTATTTTTATTGGTATTATTTTCATGTTTACGAAGTATTTTTCCCGCTCAAGTTGTTTGTTTCACAGTTTGAAGGGACCAATAGCAGAAGTGTTTTAAAGGAAGTCGAGCCGGGGTGACGATTGAGAACGGGACACCCTAAACAGCGTGCGTGCGAGGAGCAGCCGGACACAGGAGCGAGAGCGCAGTCAGAAACGCCTCAAACGAACATCTCAACACAGGTAAACAACAAGCAACAAACAGCATAACAACAGAACCTAAACCTACGTAAACAATTTAACAATGATCACAACAACGAGCAAAAAGCAACAACAATGGCAGGAAACAATCTACAGCAACAATGAACAAACAGTACAACAATGGACACAACCTACAGCAACAATAACAACAGTTTACACAATGGAAACAAAATACTTACAGCAATAATAACAACAGTTACAACAGCAACAGCAATAGCAGAAACAAAAGCACTTCTAAGCAACAACCTAACAACCACAATGACAAAACAAAAAACAGCAAAACAACAACAACAACAGCAACCCAATCAACAACACGCATACACTAAACACATAAACACATAACAAAGAAAGTGAGATCCTAAAGCAGCGTGCGTGTCGAGAAAGCGGCCTTCACAAACATGCTTCAGCACAGGTAAACAACGAACAACAACAACAACCTAGCTATCAACATAAAGCAATAACGAAGAAGGTAGACAACTACTACTGCCAACTGCAACAGTGAAAAAAACGACAATTTAGGCACAATAACAACTAACAAAAGGACTACAAAACAACAAAATGGACAGGCAGCAGCAGCAACAAGCGCTACACGCATACATAAACAATAAACAAGAAGTGTGACAATTACTGCAACAACAGTGACAAAAACGATCGATAAACACGAACAACAACAAACCAACAACAAGCAACAACAAACGAACAACAACAAGCAGTAGACTGGGTTTGCCTATCACACAGCCCACATTTTTGCTGACCAAGCACTTAACTCCGCAGCACATGTTGAACACGTCGGTTGAACCGAACCGATTTCACCATGGCAGTGGCGCCAACTCTGACGAGGCGGTCCGCGGCGTCGTGAAGCGAGCGGCGACTCGCGCCGAAGTTGAACGTGAAGTCGAAAGGAGTTTACAGCAATGGCTGAACAGAAGTCGCCGCACCAGGATACTGTATGACAGGTGACAATGTCCATTCATGTTTTATGTGGCAAGTCAGGCAATGTAGCAGAGCCACGCATCCTAAATCATATATCATATATTATTATATATTACTACAGAGCATATTAAGAAGGCTTGCATTGATATAATTATATATATATCTATATATATATATATATATATAGAACATGTATATATATCGGGTTGAATAACAGCAGACATGAATTTACTATGTCATATATTTACGGCGCCTGATATACGCACGCACGCGCACAGGCACGCACGCGACGCACGCAACGCACATATATATATCACGTGTAATTGTTCCAATCCACCTGAAGACGAGATGCGAGGTGCTGAAGATGAAGACGTAGAGGCACTGGATGAGGTGCGAGGCTGGGGATGAGGTGCGAGGCCAGCCTGGGGATGAGAGGCGGGCGAGCGCTGGATGAGACGGCGAGGCGCTGGGATGAAGACGCGAGGCCTGGGTGAGACGCGAGGCGGCTGGGATGAGACGGCGAGGCGCGCTGGGGAATGAGACGCGAGGCGCTGGGATGAAGTACAGGGCGAGGCGCTGGGATGAGACGCGAGCGCCCTGGGGATGAGAGCGCGAGCGCGGGGATTGAGATCGGGAGGCGCTGGGGGATGAGACGCGAGCGCTGGGGGAGCGAGACGCTGAGGCGCGCTGGGGACGAGAGGGAGGAGCTGGGTGATGAGACTGAGGCGGGCTGGGATGAAGAACGGGAGGCGGTCTGAGGATTGAGACGGGAGGCGCTGGGATGAGACGGGTGGCGTCTAGACAATCATTAGTCGTGAACGTGCGACATAAACACGATGCTTGCAGCGGAGGTTGGAGCAACGAGACAAGTACTTTGACCTTCTCGAGAAGAAGGAGACGCATCGAAGAAAAGAATGGCCAAGCCACGATGAGCAGCCGGAAGTGTGTGGCGTACACCGCTGCAAGAAGGAGAGAGGAAAGAGAGGGAGGGAGAGAGAGAGAGAGAGAGAGTTTTAAGGTTTTACAATGTATATTTTTTATAGTTATTTAAAATGACGTTAAAGCAGGGCGATATAGTGTGTTATTTGTTAATGAACTGTCACAATTTTTGAAGCATTTCAATGTGAATAAATTATATTTATCAACAATCATGAAGCATATGCAGTTCCGCGTTTGCAGCAAAAAAAGTAATTTCGGAGTATAATTACAGCATGAGCAGAAGTAGCAATTAGCAATCATAATTACAGTAATTGAACAGCATTTGAGAAACTCATCAGCTAAGTTTTTAGCATCAATCGACGTAGTCAGATGCAGCTTGTAGAATCGGCATGATCGTCGGCCGTCCGTCCCGTCCGTCCGTATCGTCAAAGCGAGTTTGGGCCACAAATCTTAACCCGCTCGACGTACGGTCCACGATATTCGGAGCGTTGGGGGGGATCTCTAAAACGAGTTGGGATGTCAGAAAGCTGGGGGGTCAAAGGTCAAAGGTCAAGAGGTGTCAAAAGAAGGGAGGGAACAATTCAAGCTGGCCTTAACTTAAGGTTTAGGGAGGAAATTGCAGAATTGGCGGCACAAATCTAAACGCTCGACCTAAGGCTCGTGAATAGTCGGTGTAAGGCATCAATGGTAGAGAAAAGCCATCATCTGTGCCGAATTGGAGTCACCAGGTCAAAGGTCAAGGGCACAGGCAGATTTTAGACATTTTCCGTGAAGGACATGGTCTGACAGGACCCCCGGCCGATTGAAAAACTTTTTTGTTTGCAGCGGTGAGCTAGCATTTTTTATGGCTATTATTGAAAGGTACCATGAAATGTACATTCTGCGTGAACATGCGAAGATAAAGTGTTGGAATACCCTTTTGAACGCCTCAAGAGGAGGGTTAAACATGGACTTTTTTGCATAGTAGAATTATACATGCGCTGGATGTATGAGGCTAACATGTCACGAGTGAAATTTCAAAAGATAAATTTGGTTGAAGAGAGGTTTATGGCTCGCTTAAATCGTATATTTGCTAGTGGTCAATTCTGTACTGGTCAGTATGTTACATGTAACAGTTATGCCACTGGCAGTGCATGTGGCTGGTGGTAGCCTATGTATGTTTTTTGCGTGCGTTAATTGGTTACAGGTGGCAGCACTCTATTTGGCAGGCCTGTAGGCTGCGTAGGTAAATGGATGAGTGCTTACGCTATAGAGTACCGAAGTGTGACGTCACGTATGCAAGACAACGTACGGGCTGGTTCTACACAAGCCACATGCTCCATAAACATTAACTGGGCGTGAAAATGTTCGTGCGTACGTAAAACACGAAGTGTTGTGCGCTGGGGGGCAGACAGGCGTAAAGCATCGTAAGCAAGTCGATCTTACAATATTTAATGAATTAAAAAAAAAATTACATTTTTTTTTTGCAAATTTTTTTGTATATATTTTTTTCTGCTTTTTTTGTTGCTTTTTCACTTCCATCCTTCGGAAAATGCTTATAAAAACTGGCAAAATGACTCTCCAGAAGTGATGGTTACAAAATCGGTAGCAAAAGCACGAACACGCAGTAAATGTTACCAGAGCATATGATTGAATTTGGTGTAGAAGCCAGTAGGTTCGGTTGTCATGCACCGGTGACGTCTCACTTCGGTACTGCTATTCTGTCTTGCAAATAAGTTGTTGCTAGCTACGTATCGATGGGAGCTTCCATCTTTAATCTGGAAGACACTTAAAAACGTACGCGCCATCTCGTGGCTAACAATTTCATAACGATCCCCAACGAACATTCCTTTGAGAAAGGTTCCTGATACCATCCTTGTCATTCCACAATGTTTGCGGCATGTCATCGTGACACATTTGGGACTAACAGGGTTTACTAGAATTCCCACCGCAACTTCCACCACAGAGTTCACCGCCCAGTAGACGTTAGATTCAAAGCGCTGTGCGCTGCCCGCGGCAACTTGTTACAAGCGTTAGCGCATGCGAATGTTTCACTGAGGGCCAAATTAAAAAAAAATAGTTTGTTTGCCGTCACCCGACCAGGCGTGAAAGTTTGGGTAAGGTAGGTCGGCTTTTCCTTTTGAGGGCGGTGGGTCCTATTGACAAATTCAGTCAGTGGTTGTCTACGATAGCTCGGGTGGTGTCTCTTGTGTGGAGGATACCTTGCTTTACTTGTTGAATGTTTGTTTTGCTTGGTAACATATAAGTATATGGGCCTAAATAGATTAATAATGTACAGTGATTACAATTTGTTAAAAAAAAAAAGATGAATATAAGCGAAATTTTGAGTCGGCCGCCCTTTTTGCGGGTCGGGTGAGGGCAAACAAACAATATTTTTATTATGGCTCACTGACTTTGCGCCTCGCTTCGTTTTCACCAGTGCAAGAAGACGACCATGTACAAGCCGTCGGGCATCTGCAAGGACGAGCGCCATCCAATCACGCGCCACGACGCCGTGCAGAAGTTCTTCCAGTGCAAGGCCTGCTCTAGACGGATGACGACCATCGACAAGTACCCGCAGGCCTCCTGCAAGTGAGTGTCCGACCAGTCGCGGCGGCAGTCTAGGTTCGCTCAGCCGTCTGTGGGCGCGTGCGCGGTTTTTATAGGGAAGGAGATCCTGCGGGAGTTTTCCTCCGCGCCACGCTGAGGATTTTCTTCCGCGTTATATCGCGCGCACACGCGCGATTTCTGTGTAGGTGGCGTGACGGTAGTCTCGCGGGAATTTTTCTTGTTTGTTGTCACGTGAGTTGTTTACGTCGGAGAAAGTTGTTGTTTGTTGTTTGTTGTTGTTTGTTGTTGTCTGCGTTACGAGTAGTTTATACGTTGTAGAAGGTCGTCGTGCGTTCTCTGTTTTTGTTTGTTGTTGTCTGTTGTTTGTTGTTGTTTGTTGTTGTCTGTTGTTTGATGTTTGTTGTTTGTTGTTGTTTGTTGTTGTCTGCGTTACGAGAAGTTTATACGTTGTAGAAGGTCGTCGTGCGTTCGCTATTGTTGTTTATTGTTGTTTATTGTTGTTTGTTGTTTGTTGTTGTTTGTTGTTGTCTGCATTACGAGAAGTTTATACGTTGTAGAAGGTCGTCGTGCGTTCTCTGTTGTTGTTTGTTGTTGTTTGTTGTTGTTTGTGTTGTCGCGAGTTGTTTACGTCAGAGAAAGTTGTCATGCGTTCTCTGTTTTTACCTCTTGCAGGAGTTGCGGCGGGTCCAGCTATGAAAGGGTGGGAATGTGGAAGGTGAGTAATTATCCGATATGTCGCATAGATTTCTACCGTCTTTATTTACTATTTTTTCATATATTTATTTTTCCTACTTATTCCTCATGCGTGAGAAATATATATATGTGTGTATATTTTCATACGTTCTTTCCCTTGAATTTATATCACTATGAATATGTATATATATATATATATATATATATATATATATATATATATATATATATATATATATATTATGTTGGCAATTTGTGACAACGTGGATGTAGGGTCAGTTGAACACATAGGATATTGGTTTTCAGCATATGTAGTATACCATGCAGGGTGGCGATAGGCAGTTGTCGAGCGGTGATCGTCGACAACTCGAGGACATTACGACCACGGTTTAATATCCGACGCGTTTTCCGTTGTAATTAATCAATGTAATAAATTATTTAATTATTATTTAATTAACTGTTTTTATAATTAATTGTTTAATTAACGTCCGACGCGTGTGCTTGCAGGAGAAGACGGTGCAGCTGGAGGCTGAGAAGCTGTGTCTGCGCGGAGCCGAGAGCAAGTTCCTCGACAGTCAGCTGAAGTCCTGATGGCTTCCCGCTTCGTCTCACGACGCTCCTCTTCATCTCGCGTCGACCCATCACGACCCGTCACATCACCGATCCACGAACGTTCGTCGCATTTTCGACGTGATTTCTGATGGATTTCCCCGATTTCGCGAATCGATTCGATTTTCCGAATCGATTCGATTTGCCGAGTCGTGATGGCTTCGCGAGCGCGCATGCTGCTTCGTCTCGCTTCAACCCATCACGTCGATCCACAAACGTATTGTCGCGCATCTCTCGCCAAACCTGCGAGCGCGCACCACAGACGCTTGGAACGTCTAAAAAAAAAAAGTAAATAAACACGAAATGTATTTACTATCAAAGTCTTGATGTTTCTCTACTCTCTTTCGCCTATTATTGCCGCTAACTTCCTGTAAATGCCTTTCAAATGCACCTCTGCAACACATGACTACACCACACGCACGCCGCTGTGCACAAACAACACGTATAATATAGTGTTGCTATATGTGTTATTGTTCGTCGCCGGGGATACTATGGTTTCATGTCTGTACAGCCGCCGCCGCCGCTCGGTCGGCCGCAGAGATTTTCCCTTCTGCTCTATAACTCGACCCCTAATTGACCTAGCGTGACCAAACTTGGTATATTTACACATCTTGCGGAGAAGGTTGGCAGCATACCAAAACCAGGTCACTGCGACCTTTATTTGACATTTACCTTGACCTTGATCATATTTCCCTTCCGCTCTATGACTCGGCCCCTAATTGACCTAGCGCTACCAAAACAAGGTCACTACATAAATGCTGTTTTCCAAGGTCTGGAAAGTTCTGGAATTTTTAAATGCTGTTTTCCAAGGTCTGGAAAGTTCCAGTAAAAGGTTGACAGCCCTGGAAATACCTAAAGACCTTGAATAATTAAATAATTAAGTTATTTATTTATTTAGTTATCTTTGCTTTTAAAAAAGTCCTTAACGATGAGCCCATCGTCCATCTTGTCTAAGAATAAAATCTACTTCATGCAAAAGCTTCTGAACTAATCGGTGATTTGGCGCGAAGAGATGCTAGGATCGTACGTGGCTAAAATAAAGTGGTCACGAAAATAGACTCGTTAAGTCCTGGAAAAAGTCTTGGGAAAAGTTTTTGCTTGGGTTAGCAAACCCTGTGGTAGCTCTTCTGCGATCATTCGTAGTGCTGTTCATCATTGTAGATAATCTATCGCTAGAGCTGTAGAATTTATAATATATATTTTTTCTCTCAAGCGTGCTGCGCGTGCGTGCATGCACATGTTTTTCCTTCTACTTGCTTTAATGTTTACTAACAAAAAGAGATGTGGAAACGGTGCCAAGAAGAGAGCCTTGCACGCAGCGGCACCTGCCAGTGAAAACTGTGAGTCGATCTCTTCTCTAGTCCACTAGGCCAGTAGCCCAGTGGGCACACGAAAATTATTATTATTACTTGCTTTTTCACGGCATTGTTGTTTTTGCAGCGAGAAGCTACTGGCGACACCTACCAGTGGATCGATGAACCTTATTCAGCATATGACGAAGAAGGATGTCTCCAAAGAAGACGGTAGGACACACGAGTGCGAACGCATAGATTTAGAGGAAACTGAAGGGTGGTTACACTTGCTGTATACGCCATATTTTTCGCTTACAGATATTTTCACTAATTTTGACTTGGCGGACAATTTTGCGAGTGGTTAATTTTGCGGTCGGTGAATTCCCGAATCGGTCAAGAACAGCGTGTTGTTATTTTCGCGGTCGGCGACGCGTTTGCGAAATTCACGAAAATTAAACCACCGCAAAATATACAGCGTATACCGTAGTATGCCAGTGCTTGGTATGTTAAGTGCAGGGGTATGAATCTTACCATCTTTGACGAGGGGAGAACGTAGTACAGTTTCTGAAACGATAAATGGCAAAAGAAAATGATTTGGTGGGGGGGGGCGAGGAAATGGCAAAGAACTCCTGAAGTATACCATATTTTAAATAGCAATTAATATGAAAATTAATTTGCTGCTTTTCTCTCGACAGTTGCTCCCTCTGTCTAAAAAAGAAAGTCTAATAATAATTTAAAAAGTCGAATTTCAATCGTGCGGTCCGTGTTTCCCACGAGTTTCCTGTCCGTCTCGATTCACATTCGTAAGAAATTCGGACTTCCTTTCCTTCCTCTCCGGCCGCAATCGCATCCCCGACTCCTAGAAAAAAAAGAAACTTTGGTCAAAAAAAACCAAAGAACTTTGCGTTTCTCCGAAAAATGCTGCGCCTAACCCGCGTGTTTCCCGCCAGCAGGGGGCGCTGGTGGCGGCGGCGCGTCCGTCAAGTACGTGACGCCGCGAGAGCTGCTGTCGCATCACGAGCGCGAGATGAGTCATCGTCGGAGGAAGGGGAGCGTTGCCACGGCGACGTCGCCGCGAGGTCGTTTGGCGAGCGTGCCGAGGCTGGGCGCGGGGCTGCGGCCGGGCGAGGAGCTGGTGCTGGCGTCGAGCGTGAACGTGAGGGCGCCACCGCTCAGCGCGGCGAAGGTAAGGGGCCGATTATTATTATTATTATTATTATTATTATTATCATCATAATCATTATTATCATCATCATCATCATCATCATCATCATCATCATCATCATCATCATC
>NW_014579223.1:11152-26152 GCF_000485595.1 Priapulus caudatus
ACAAGCAAACAAGAAAAATTCCCAGGAGACTATACCGTCACGCGCACTCTACGAGACAGAAATCGGCGTGTGCGCGCGATTATAACGCGGAAGAAAATCCTCAGCGTGGCGCAGGAGGAAAACTCCGCAGGATCTCCTTCCATAAAAACCGGCACGGAGGCGCCCACAGACGGCTGAGGCGCCCGTAGACTGCCGGCGAGCTGGTCGAATCACTTGCAGGAGGCGCGGTATCTTGTCGATGGTCGCTCATTCCGCTAGAGGCGCAGGCCTTGCACTGGAAGAACTTCTGCATCGGCGTCGTGGGCCGCGTGATTTGGATGGCGCTCGTCTTGCAGATGCCGACGGCGTTGTACAGTGGTCGTCTTTGGCACTGGTGAAACGTAAGCGAGGCGGGCAAAGTCATGTGAGCGCCTATTAATAAGAAATATTGTTTGTTTGCCCTCACACCGACAGGGACCCCGCAAAAAGGGGCCGACTCAAAATTTGTATTCATCTTTTTTTTTTTTAAACGCAAATTGTATCACTGTACATTATATAATTCTGTAGGCAATACATGTATATGTACCGAAGCAAAACAAACATTCAACATAAGATGGTATCTCCACCAAGACACCCCGAGCATTGTAAGACACCATGCCTGAATTTGTCAAGACCCCCGCCCTCAAAAAAAAGCCGACTGTACTACCGCCAAACTTTTCAGCCCTGGTCGGCGTGGAGGGCAAACAAACTATTTTTTTAATTGTGGCTCAGTTTCGGCAACATTCGCAGGCTAACGCTTGTAACAAGTCCGCGACTCACAAGACGACAGCGCTTATCTACGTCTACTGGCGGTGACTCTGTGGTGCGAAGTGGTGGGATTCTAGTAAACCCTGTTAGTCCCAAATGTGGTTCACATACATGCGAAACAGTGGAATGAACAAGGATGTGTACAGGAACCTTCTTCAAAGGAATGTTCGTGGATATCGTTATGAAATTGCCACGAGATGCGCGTAACGTTTAAGTGTCTTCAGATTAAAGATGGAAGCTCCCATCGTACGTAGTAGCAACAACTATTTGCAAGACAGAATCAGGAGTACCGAAGTGATGACGTCACGGTGGCATGGACAACGAACCTACTGGTTCTACACAATCAGCCGCCTCGCTACCCACTCGCCAATAGCGCCAATGGCGAACAAATTAGTAATCTGGCGATGAAAGTCTATTATTTGGGCAAAAAAGTGACGAACGCAATTTTCCCGTAACTAAACATGACCCAGCAAACATCAATCCTATTGATCGTCGAAACAGCAACGTTTCTTTTTGCGTGCCGCACACTCCTGTGTCATTCCAATGCAGCTTTTCCTCGATTCCGAGAAAGTTTGCTGTCGCTCCCGTCATACCAGCGCGGTGCTCACCCCTACATATACAGCAAGTAACCACGCCCACGCGACTGTAACAATCAGTGCATTCGCGCCCCCCCTCCCCTACTTCAATCAATGCCGCCCCAGCCAGCAAGCACGAGCCAAGATTGTGCACAGCCACGGACCTGGGCCGCACGGACAGCGGGGTGTCGGCGGGCTGCCTTTTTTCGTTTTCTTTTCTTTGGCTGTGAATGCGTTGAGAATGCGTAGGGCATCCGGAAGCGCGGGAGAATGGTCCAGATGCGTGAGTCTCCCACGAAATGCGCAGCGTTAGACTTAGTAGGTCTGCTAACAGAGCAAGATTAAACTAAAGGGTGAAAGTTTTATTTTCGCGGGCTGCCATCAAATGCAGTCTAAGACATTCAAATGTTTTAAATTTTGCTGGGGAGACCCCAGAACCCCCTCTACCTCTCTCCCCCGCGTCTGCCTGCAGAATCCACATTCGTGCTTACTGCACGCCTTTGAATCCATCATGTGCGTTTTTCCCCAAACTGGGATTACCACCGTTTCTAATTTTCCCTCAGAAGAAACCCTGTGTTTAAAAAAGGCCTGTCTCCACACACGGCACGGCACGGCAACGGCGCTGGCAAAAGTCAAATGATTTTTACTACGCGTCTGCGTGCACTGTGGTGTGTGCACGCGTGCATGCGTGCGCATGCGTGTAGGTGTGTGTTTGTGTGTGTACTGTGTGTGAGTACTGTAAAAAGTATAAAACTGATAAGTACTAACTGGTAATATAGTCAGCTTTGATGAGCAGCTAATTTTTCTGGCTCAATAGCATCCGAAGTTACAAAAGTTAGTAGAGTATATCTTTATATACCTTCTTTAATACGCTCTTGAGTATAAGCATGTGCTGTGAAAAACTCTTCTGTAAACTATTAGTATACTGTAAATAACTATAGTGTGTGTGTATAGTACTGTCTATACTGCACTGCGCGCCGTGCGTGTGTGACTCTACCATCCACAACAGTTGATGTGGAGAGGCGTTTTAGCAGACATAATTTGGTGTAAAACAGCTCTGAGAAATAACCTGAAAACAGAAAGTTTTTGTGACATTCTAACCATCAAAATTGAAGGACCAGAAGAAGAGATTTTTGACTTTGAAAAGTGCTATTCCAGTGGTGCCCAAAAAAATAGGAGAATTTTACTGCCAGCAGTAAAGGAAAAAATTCAGACAATGTTGAATGTCTCTGTCAGCAGTCAGAGTCATGGTGGTGAATCATAGTGTTAGTAAGTGTGTCAGTCATAGACAGGTTGGTGAATCATAGTTTGTTTGCATTAAATAAGTGTAGTTTTGTACTTCATGCATATAAAAGTTTGTGAAAAAATAAGAAAAGAAAATTATTCAGCCTTTTTGTGTTCAGAAATGTTAGGCTACAGATGTGCTAACAGGAATCCAAATTGGCTAATGAAAATGATTCTGGCTAATTGTTTGGCACAGGAAAAAAAATCCTAGCTTAGGGCCCTGACAATCATATGCCCTGTAACATTAACTGCGTGTCGTGTTTTGTACCCGATTGTAACCATCATTCTGAGAGTCATTATTGCAGTTTTTATAAGATTTCCGAGGATGGAAGTGAAAAGCAAAAAAAAAGAAAAAAATATTAACAAAAAAATTTGAAAAAAAAATGTAATTTTTTTTTAATTCATTAAATATTGTAAGATCGACTTGGCTACCTGATGCTTTACCGCTGTCTGCAGCGCACACCACTCGTTGTTTACGTACGAACAACATTTTCACGCAGTTAATTGTTATGGAGCCAGTGGCTTGTGTAGAACCAGCCCCGTACGTTGTCTGCCAACGTGACGTCACACTTCGGTACTCTATAGGTAAGCACTCATCCATTTACCTACGCAAGCCTACAGATGCTGCAATAGAGTGCTGCCACCTGTAACGCAATTAACGCAGGCAAAAACTACATAGTACCACCACCACATGCACTGGCAGTGGCCACTGGCAGTGGCATACGTTACATGTAACATACTGACAGTACAGAATGCCATAGAAATTATACGATTTAAGGAGCATAAACCTTCTTCAACCAATTTAGCTTTTGAATTCACTGTGACATTGTAGCCTCATACATCCAGGCATGGTATAGATTCTACTAGCAAAAAATCCATGTTTAACCCTCCTCTTGAGGGTCAAAAGGTTATCCGACACACTTACTCTTCGCATTTCAGCAGAAGGTACATTCATGCGTCCTTTCAATAAAGCCATAAAAATGCTAGGTCACCGCTGAATACAAAAAAGTTTTTAATCGCCGCTCCGTCAGACCATGTCCTCAGAAAATGTCTAAAATCTGCCCTGTGCCCTTGACCTTGACCTGTGACCTCAATTTCGGCACAGTGATGGCTTTTCCTACCATGATTGCTATACACCGACTATCACGAGCCTTAGGTCGAGCCGTTTAGATTTGTGCCGCAATTCTGCATTCCTCCCTATACCTTAAGTTAAGGAGTGAATGTTCCCCCTTCCTTTACACCTCTTGACCTTTGACCGTTTGACCCCCCAGCTTCGACATCCCAACATCGTTTTGACGATCCCCCCAACGTCCCGAATATCGTGACCGTACGTCGAGCGGTTAAGATTTGTGCCCAACTGTTGACGGACGGACGGACGGACGGACGGACGGACGGACGACGGACGACGGACGGACCGACGGCCGACGATCATGCGATTCTACAAGCTGCATCTGACTACGTCAGATGAGCTAAAAACTTAGCTGATGAGTTCTCAAAGCTGTTCATTATGTAATTATGATTGTAATTGTACTTCTGTATGCTGTAATTATACTCCGAAATTACTTTTTTTGGCTCAAACCGAACTGCTATGCTTGCATGATTGTGATAAATATAATTATTCGAACATTGAAATGTTCAAAATTGTGAAGTTCATTAACAAATAACACATATATCGCTGTTAAACGTCATTTTAAATAACTATAAAAATAAATACATGTAAAACCTTAAAACTCTCTCTCTCTCTCTCTCTCCCTCCCTCTCTCCTCCTACCTTCTTGCAGGTGTACGCCACACACTTGGTGCTCATCGTGGCGGCCATCTTTTCTTCGAGCGTCTCCTTCTTCTCGAGAAGGTCAAAGTACTTGTCTCGTTGCTCCACCTCCGCCTGCAAGCATCGTGTTTATGTCGACGTTTCACGACAATGATTGTCTAGACGCCACCCGTCTCATCCCCAGCGCCTCCCGTCTCATCCCCAGCGCCTCGCGTCTCGTCCCCAGCGCCTCGCGTCTCGTCCCCAGCACCTCGCGTCTCATCCCCAGCGCCTCCCGTCTCATCCCAGCGCCTCGGTGTCATCCCCAGCACCTCGCGTCTCACCCCAGCGCTCGCGTCTCGTCGCCAGCGCCTCGCGTCTCATCCCCAGCGCCCGCGTCTCATCCCAGCGCCTCGCGTCTCATCCCCAGCGCCTCGCGTCTCGTCCCCAGCGCCTCGCGTCTCATCCCCAGCGCCTGCGCGTCTCATCCCCAGCCCAGCGCCTCGCGTCTCGCTCCCCAGCGCCTCGCTGTCTCGTCCCGGCAGCGCTCGTATCTCGTCCCCAGCGCCTCGCACCTCATCCCGCGCCTCGCGTCTCATCCCCAGCCTCGCGTCTCATCCCCAGTGCCTCGTGTCTTCATCCCCAGCGCCTCGTGTCTCATCCCCAGCGCCTCGTGTCTCATCCCAGCGGCTCGCATCTCATCCCCAGCGCTCGCGTCTCATCCCAGCGGCGCATCTCATCCCCAAGCGCCTCGCGTCTCATCCCCAGCGCCTCGCGCTCGTCCCCACGCCTCGGTCTCGTCGCCAGCGCCTCGCTCATCCCAGCGCCTCGCGTCTCGATCCGCCAGCGCCTGCGTCTCATCCCCAGCGCCTTCGTGTCTCATCCCCAGCGCCTCGCACCTCATCCCCAGCGCCTCGCGTCTCATCCCCAGTGCCTTACGTCTCATCTTCAGCACCTCGCATCTCGTCTCAGGTGGATTGGAACAATTCACACGTGATATATATATGTGCGAGCGTGCGTGCGAGCGTGCGTGTCGAGCGTGCGTATATCAGGTAAATAATGACATAGTAATTCATGTCTGCTGTTATTCAACCCCAAGATATATATACTGTTCTATATATATATATATATAAGTATATATATATATATCAAGAAGCCTTCTTAATATGCTCTTGTATATATATATATATATATATATGATTTATGATGCTGGCTAGCATTGCCTACTTGCACATAAAAACTGGAATGACATGTCACCTCGTCTACAGTATCCTGGTGGGCCGACTTTCTGTTTAGCATCTGCTGAAACTCCTTTGACTTCAAGTCAACTTCGCCGAGTCGCGCTCGCTTCGACGCCGGCGCGTCGTCAGTGGCGCCACCTGCATGGTGAAATCGTTCGTTCCAACCGAGTGTCAACATGTGCGCGGGTTAGTGCTGAGAAAAATGTGGCTGTGTGAATAGGAAACCCAGTCTACTGTTGTTGTTGTTGTTGTTGTTGTTGTTGTTGTTATCGTCGTTTTTGTCACTGTTGTTGCAGTAATTGTCACACTTCTTGTTATTGTTTATGTTGGTGTAGGTTGTTGTTGCTGCTGCTGTCATTGTTGTTGTTTGTAGTCCTTTTGTTGTTGTTATTGTTGCTAAATTGTCGTTTTTGTCACTGTTGTTGCAGTAGTAGTTGTCACGCTTCTTGTTATTGTTTATGTTGATGTAGGTTGTTGTTGTTGTTGTTGTTTACCTATGCTGAGATGTTTGTTGAGGCGTTTCTCGACACGCACGCTGTTAGGGTCTCACTTCTTGTTATTGTTTATGTGTTAGTGTAGGTTGTTGTTGTTGCTGTTGTTGTTGTTGTTGCTGTTTTTGTTGTTGTCATTGTTGTTGTAGGTTGTTGTTAGAAGTGCTTTTGTTTCTGCTATTGCTGTTGCTGTTGTAACTGTTGTTATTATTGCTGTAGATTGTTCCATTGTTGTAACTGTTGTTATTGTTGCTGTAGGTTGTTCATGTTGTAACTGTTGTTATTGTTGCTGTAGGTTGTTCCATTGTTAGTAACTGTTTGTTATTGGTTGCTGTAGGTTGTTCCATTGTTGTAACTGTTGTTTATTATTGCTGCGTAGATGTTCCATTGTTGTTGATAACTGTTGTTATTGTTGCTGTAGGTTGTTCCATTGTTGTAACTGTTGTTATTGTTGCTGTAGATTGTTCCTGCCATTGTTGTTGTTTTTGCTGTTGTTGTGATCATTGTTAAATTGTTTACGTAGGTTTAGGTTGTTGTTGTTATTGTTGTTGTTGTTGTTGTTGTTGTTGTTGTTGTTGTTATTGTTGTTGTTTACCTGTGTTGAGATGTTCGTTGAGGCGTTTCTTGACACGCTCATGCTCCGTGTCCGGCCGCACCATCGCGCGCACGGTGTTAGGGTCCCGCTTCTTGTTATTGTTTACGTTGTTATTGTTGTTGTTGTTGTTTACCTGTGTTGAGATGTTCGTTGAGGCGTTTCTCGACGCGCTCTCGCTCCGTGTCCGGCTGCTCCCTCGCACGCACGCTGTTAGGGTCCCGCTTCTCAATCGTCACCCGGCTCGCCCTCACCTTCTGTATGGCCTTCAACTGTGAACAAACAACGTGAGGGAAAAAATAGCTTCGTAACATGGAAAATAAACCAAAAAATAACAAAGAATAATAATAAAAATAATATTAATAATGATGATGATGATGATGATGATGATGATGATGATGTGTGGTGCGAAATTGGTCTTACGTATTCTACCGGAAGTGAATGAATGAATGAATGAATGAATGAAGGATGGTGTTTTTATTAATTTACTTCTTATTTTACGAAGGTCGGAGTGACAAATTTATTGGCATGAACCTATTGAAATTATAACTTACTTTATTATTTTGCTACATTATGAAGGTAAATTGCTTTTTCATATTTATTCAAGTGTTATATGTTTTATGTGACAGGAAAGTGCATGATCCAGCACTGCTCTTCATTTTATGATATCATGATATATATATTATGGGAGCCACTATCGTTGTTGTAATATTAGTTTTACTGCATGCAATATGTATATTCCATGGATCATGGGTTTGGTGTTGCATGGTCATGCCATTGTTTTTAATAAATTTGCAAAGACATGAGCTAGCATGTGTTTTTTCCTTATGTTGCTTGTTCTTGCTGTTCCTCAATATTCGTTGTTGTTGTTATTATTGCTCCCGTTAGTGTTTACGTGAAATAACCCACCAGGTTCCCATGACAACAGGTAAAACAATATATAACAAATTTAAACAAACGTGAGTAGCAAGACCTGAGAACAATATATTCTGTTCTCATGCAGCTAGAAGCACAATACACATTCTAGTTGCCCCCCTCTATCAGGAGTGAAAGGTCCAACCAGAGAATATATAGTCGGCTAAAACGTGGTTTTACACTGTTTACATGGCTTTTTCTGTATCTGGATCTCTCTGTTACTGGTCCAACTAACGAAATGCCAAAGTAACGAAAGCGTGTATAAATGAAAAATAATCTCAAAGAGATTATTTACCCCTGCATGGAATATTTAGTTTTATTTTTTTAAGAAGCACATTGAATATGTTACGTAAATTACATATATAATCATTATTACATATCATATATCATCTTATTACATATTAGCATTTTTATCGCGCGTTACAAACAGCTAGTTTGTGAAAGAAAAACCATGGAAAAATTAAGGAATAATTAGAAAAATCGACAGCGGCCATCTTGGTTTGTAAAGAAGCGCATAGGGGAGACCGGGGACAATTGTAACACTTTTTTTCCAAATCTGACATAACAACTTTATTATAGTTAAATACTTACTTCAAGGTATATGAAATTAAAGATGCATATCTTGGCTTGAAATATGACTAGGTTTGGGTTAAGTAAAACAAGTTATTTTGAAGCCATTATCATTTCAAAACTGGAAGTCAAGTGTTACAATTGCCCCACAACACGGGGCAATTGTAACACATACAATTGTACCAACAAATCATATCCCTCAGAAAGATTTTTTATATTTTTTATAAAGGTGACACGTTGGACAGATTTTCAACAATTAAACAGCAATTTATAGAACCACAATAAAATAATTTTATTAAAAACTATGACGAATGCTTGACTCATTTACATATGAATAAAATATATAAATAGGCTACTTATTGCCTTGTGAACAAAACATATTTACAGACCCATTAATTCAAAGTTATGTAGTTCTCATGTCTGAGCTTATAGATAGGCTACTTTTTTGCCTTATAAACTTTGTAAAACACATACTTTTTATACATACAAGGGGCAATTGTAACACATACAATTGTACCAACAAATCATATCCCTCAGAAAGATGTTTTGTATTCTAGCATTAGATTCGTCATGAAACTTACCAAATACAGCCCTAAAAACCTATTTTTTTATGCAAACAAATGACTAGTGATAGCTCCAAGTACACTATTTGTCTCAAGAAAAAAAAACATTTAGGTAATTTCGAAATTTTTACTATCTGCTAAAAAAGAACGATTTTGGCTGTCAATTTTCTCGATGCGTAAACTGGCCTAACCCTCAGGACAGCATTGGGCAATGAAATTGCCATGCCGCTGTGAAGAGTCGTATACATATTCTACTAGGAATGGGCCTCTGTTACATTTGCCCCGTGTTACAATTGTCCCCGGTCTCCGCTACAGACAGCGATGTATGATGACTAGGACTCATTGTCCTTGGCCTTGTCCTTGACTCATGTCCCAAGGACTCGTTTGATTGTATCAAACTTCCCGTGGGACTACATGGCTGCAGATTCAACGAGCAGTGATGAGAAATGTTTAGGATGGAGTAAAACTCGACATTTTATACACAAAGCAGTGATTAACTTGGGAAGCTGTGAATTCGATTGAAGCTGAGTGAGTGATTGAGTTGTGTACGTGGTGTGTGGTGCGTGTGTGTGTCGTGCGTGTCGTGTCGGGCGTGACCGTGCGTCGCGTGCGTTCGGCGCAAGGCGTGTTTGGCGCATACATGGGCGCATGCGATGTGCGTGGTATCGCGCGCGGCTGCGTGCTCGCAACATGAACACAAAGCATCGATGGCAATATATAATTCCCTCACACTTATAATTAATTCCCTGCTTCTCTCCTAGCTGGTTTTTTAACCTCCATACTGGCATACATCGTCGTATAGCTTATACTGTCAGTTCCTTGTGCGCACTTACTCGGCTAAGATATAGGAAAACAATATTTCCTTGAAGGGGTTCAAAGAAGACATCTAAGATTTCCGCGTAGGTTGATCTGAAAAAAAAGGGTCTTTATTCCTCACGTTGCTAATGCCAAGATGCCCTAGTTTTCCTAAATTTTCCGCATACTCGAGAGAAATCAAATATTTACCTTTCTGTGCCGTTGGTCGGCGCTAGTGTCGCGCCTGAACGCACGATGGCAAACGAATATTTTGTTGAAATATGATGCTTTTTAAATTAGAGAGCGTCGAGTGACGAGTCGTTTGAATGCATATTACTACACAGTGTTCGCAAGATGGTAAAGCATGGATCGCGGAGAGAGACATTAAGTCTACGCGCTGTATCTGGCAGGCAAACGTAAAACCTGAAGCAGTTTATGCCATGAATTCACATTATTCCGCCTCGTTCACCAGCCATAAATGCGCAAGCGAATTCGCGAAATATATTAGTACGAATATGAATATATAATAATATATATATATATAATATATTATATATATAGCGTAGGTATATATTTATATATATATAGTCGTACGGAAGCCGATAATTTTTCGCGTGTCTGTCAAAAGAGATTCATTGCGACGCCATTTTGCTTAATTTGGTGCCGAACCGTGTAGGTTTCGGTTGAAAAATCAAGCGGTATAAAAAATCGAGCGGTCGATGTTTCCTTTCTTTCTTTTTCTCACCCCTCCCATTCTCTCTCTCTCGATCTCTCTCTTTCTCTCTGTCTCTCTCTCTCCGTGGGTGCGCGCGCCGCGTGTTTGTGTGCGTGTGTGTGATGTGTGTGTGTGTGTGTGTGTGTGTGTGTGTGTGTATGATGTTGTGTGTGGTGTGTTGTATTTGTGTGTGGCTGTGTGTGGGGGGGAGGGGTTCTACTCCTCCCGTCACCTTTTCTGTTCATTCTCCTCCCATTTTTTCTACATTCTATTCTACATTTTATGTTCCTTCTCCTCCTTCTCTTGCTTCTTCTCCTCCTCATCATTACTATCATCGTCGTCATCGTCGTCGTCGTCGTCATCGCTGTCTCTCGTCTGCTTCTACTCTTCTAGCCGTTGTTCCCTGTGCGCCGGGTTGCTAGGGCGTGAGACGTAACGCGAGACGCAATGTGACGTCAGACGCGCCGCCATTTTTGTTAACGTGAGAGTTACTTAATTAGTTATTAGAGTAGCAATTATCATTTCCGGAAGCAGGCATCGATAAATGATGCTGTAGTTTGCTGCATGGCTGACATTTAAAGGTTACGGGGGACGGATGTATATGCATGGACTGTTGACTGTCCATCTGTAGCTAAAGGGGAACGTAATTTTTTTTTAAACAGAATCTAAGAGAGAGTGAGTAGATATAATCAAGAGCTCATAATAGAGATTATCTTAATTATGAGCTCTTGATATAATCAAGAGCTCATTTAGCTCTTGATCTAATTCACTTTCATCTATTATGAGCTCTTGATATAATGATATATAAGAAGAATTAATACAATAATGGTATATATATAATTATAATATATTTAAAAAAAAATATATATATATACATAATTATATAATAATAGATGATAATATAAGTCGAATATAAATAAATATAAAGATGAAGAATGCGATGTGGTCGTGATAGAATGCTCCCACACCTCATTTTTAAAGAGGGGGGGCGTTTTGAACATCTATCTCCCTCTTCACTTCCCACGTCTTTCGTATTTATCTTTTGAGATATTTTCGCGAGATTTTTTTCCGCGTGGCATTCCTCTTCGTTATTTCGTACCCATAATCAACCTCTTCTGCATTCATCCTCTTCGTTATTTCTCCTCTTCGTTATTTCTCTCTCAATTCCTCTGTTTTATCCCCCGTACCCACGGACCCTCCTCTGTGTGTGCCCTCACTGGTTGTTATCTTCCTTCTCCCGCACTCCCACGCTGCCATGTCTCATTCCCCCCACTAGTCACTCTTTATTATTATATTTCCCCCTACTGACTACTGCACCCCTCCTCCTCTTCTTTCTCCTTCTTTCTCTCGACGTCGTACGTGCTTTCCGCATCTTCTTCTTCGTCGTCTTCTTTTTTTTCTTCTTCTTATTCATCATCATCTTCTTCTTCTTCTTCTTCTTCTTCTTCTTCTTCTTCTTCTTCTTCTTCTTCTTCATCTTCTTCTGCTTCTTCTTCTTCTTCTTCTTCTTCTTCTTCTTCTTCTTTTTCTTCTTCTTCTTCTTCTTCTTCTTCTTTTTCTGCTACTGCTGCTTCTTCTTCTTCTTCTTCTTCTTCTTCTTCTTCTTCTTTTTCTTCTTCTTCTTGACTCGTGCACGTTTCCCCCTCGATGCCTCGCTCTCTAGGCGACACCGAGTAGCCTCGTCTACTCCGGCTCTAGATTACTGCATCGTTGCATTTGCTTTTCTGCCTCTAACCATTTGCCGACTTTATTTTCTCCTTCTCTCTCGCTCTGCCTCCTCCATCGCCGCTAGTAAGAGTAATCTTACTAGACGGCTCCGCGCGCCATCTGTTCTCGTTCTAATGCAGGCGGAATTGAGCTGAGTGTAGCACGGCTGTCGCGCGTTGGTGGCAGTCTAAACGAGATTAAAAGTGCCGCGGTTCTGCTGTCAGAGAGCGTGAGATAAAAACACACACATAGAAACACAGTGAGAGAGTGAGAGAGGAAAGAAAGAAAGGGAGACGGAGAGAGCGAGAGAGAGAAAAGAGAACGAGAGAGAGAAAGAGAGAAAATAGAGAGAAAGGAAAGAAGAAAAAGAGAAGGAGAGAGCGAGAAAGAGACGTGAGAATGAGAGAGAGAGAGAGAGATGGAGAGAGAGAGAGAAATAAGAGCGAGAAGAGAGAGAGAAAGAAAGAAAGAGAGAGAGAGCGAGAGATGAAGAGAGGAGGAGAGAGCGAGAGAGAGAGAGAGAGAAACAGAGAGAGTGAGACATACGTAGAGAGACAGACAAAGCTAAACAGCGACAGAGAGAGAACAGTTTTATCACCTATTCCGGCATAGGCCGCTGCTGCCGCTCCGATCATAGAATATAATAATATATATAATAATAATAAGTAATAATAATAATATTAATAATAATAACTAATAATATAATAGAAATAACGCGAAAGTTTTTTGAGAGACGCGACCGACACACCACCACACAGCAACATTAGTAACCACAGCAGGGCAGCCCATGCAGAGCAGATGCAGCAGTTAGCGAGGCAGCAACGAGCAGCAGAAACAAGAGCAGAAGCAACAACATAGCGGACAGCGCACGACGACGACGACGAACAACGACGCACGCCAGCACCGGCACCACTGCCACCACCAGGCAGCAGCACACTACGACCACTACCAGCAGCCAGCAGCAGCCAGCAGCAGTCAGCAGCAGTATTACAGGTATGCAAGTCAGTAGCAATAGTATTTGGCAGCAGCCCAAGCAGCAGCAGGCAGCAGCAGCAGCCAGCAGTAGTATTAGCAGCAGGAGTATTACAGCATCGGCACAAGCCAGCAGGCAGCAGCCCAAACAGCAGCAGGTATGCGGCGCGCGGCCGGCTGCTAGCAGCAGCAGTATTAGGCAGCAGTACGTAATGTAGCAGCCAGTTTGAGCAGCCAGTAGTAGTAGCAGCAGCCGTAGCTAAGTAGTAGTAGTGTAGTAGTAGTAGTAGTAGTAGCAGCAGCAGCCAGCAGGCAGCGTAGGCAGCAGCAGCAGAGCAGCCAGCATTAGCAGCAGCAGTTAGCAGCAGTAGTATATAGCAGCAGCAGCAGGCAGCCAGCCAAGTAGTAGGCAGCGACGACCAGCAGCAGCGAGTAGCAACCACCACCAGCAGCAGCCAGGCAGGCAGGCAGTAGCCAGCAGCAGCACCACCACCACCAACCACCAGCCACAAGCAGAGCCAGAGCAGCAGCAGTAAGCAGTAGCAGCAGCAGCAGAGCGTTAGGCAGAATAAGGTAGGCAAAGCAGCTAGCAAGCAGCAGCACGCACGCAGCAAGCAGCAGCAACAGCAGTAGCATAGCAGTAGCAGCGTCAGCGGCGCGCAGCAGCAGTAAGTAGCAGCACCGCTGGACAGCCAGCAGTAGCACCACACCAGACAGCAACGCGGCAGCAGCCAGTATCAGCACAGCAAGCAGCAGCACGCACCCACCACATCACCAGCAGGCAGCAGCAGCAGAGCAGCCTATCAGCACCCACCACTCACCAGCGAGCAGCAGCAGCAGCAGTAGACAGTGATGGTGGTGAGGTATAGATAAATAAGATGCAAGAGCCGGACCAGCGGGCACCTGTCTATACCATATTGGTGTTATTATCCAGCGAGGCAGCTACTATGATTCTTAATTTCGTGGCGTAAAGGGCGGCATACAAGAAAACGGCATAAAAGCTACAGAGCGGAACTACGAAGCAAGATCTAGTGTAGAGGGTGGATAGATGGACGGATGTTGGACTGGCCTGGTGTGGATGGACGGACGGATGGTGTAGATGGGTGGTCGTGGGTGGACGGCGACGATGGACGTTATGGCGTGGATAGATGCTACGCAATGAATAGATGGATGGGCGCGGACGGATATACGCCATGAATATAGATGGGATGGATGGATGAACCTGTACGGATGAATAGATGGATAGGATGATGGATGGTGGATGGACTCATGGATGGATGGCATGGATGATGGAATGGATGGATGGCAGTGGATAGATTGGATGGATGATATGTTACGTTGAATGGATGGATTTGATGGATGGATGGATGTATGGATGAATAGAGGAAGATAAATGGAAGATGGCCTGGATGCGATGGGATGATGGTAGCATGCGGTGACCTGGTAGCGATGAATAGATGGTAATGGACGGAACCGGATGTACGGATGAATAGATGGATAGGGTGGATGGATGGATGGATGGGGGTGGATGGCCGGTGGATGGCGTGGAGGATAGATGGGTGGTGATATGGATGGTATGGGTGATGGGTGGGTGGGTGGATGGATAGAAGGGTGGGCTGGATTATGGATTGATGGTAGGTGTGATGGGTGGGGTGGTTGGGTGAGTGAATGGGTGGGTGGATGGATGGGTGGGTGGATGGTATGGGTGGATGGATGGGTGGCATGGATGGATGGAATGGACGGCATGGATGGATGGATGGATGGGAGAAGAAAAAAAGAGAGAGACCCGCGCGGCCTGGGGAGAGGGCGAGAGAGAGGAGAGAAAATAGACGGAAGAGAGGAGAGCAGAGAGAGGAGAGAGAGAGAGAAGAGAGAGAGAGGCGGAGACAGGAGGAGAGAGAGAGAGAGAGAGAGAGAGAATGAGAGAGAGCGGAAGGGAAGAGAGATGAAGGAGGCACGAGAGAGCGAGAGAGAGGGGGAGAGAGACGAGAGAGAGCAGAGAGTAGAGAGAGAGGAGAGAAGAGAGAAAGAGAGAGAGAGAGAGG
>NW_014579223.1:32852-33614 GCF_000485595.1 Priapulus caudatus
GAGAGAGAGAGAGAGAGCGCGCGCGAGAGAGGGTAGTAAGCATCGGCGCAATAAGGACGTGAGAGAATGAACAACATGGCACACCACAGATGCGGTCGTCATGGCGACGATAAGCAGACGACAAGCAATCACGCTTGCAGCATCTACCGGCGCTAAGAAATAGCGGAAACCAATAAGCGATGACGACGGAGCGAGATGGAGTGAGAACGATTAACGAGTGAGGTCTTCATACGCAATACGTTTACCCAATTTACCGGACAAAAACATTTGTTCGACAGTAATTCTCATTTCCTCCTCCCCCTCCTTCCTCCCCCTCCTTTTTCCTCCTCTTCCTCCTCATCCTCCTCATACTCCTTCTTTCCCCTTCCTCCTTCTTCCTCCTTCCTCCTCCTTCCTCCTCCTCCTACTCCTCCTCCTCTTTCCTCTTTCCTCCTCCTCCTCCTTCTCCTCCTTCTCCTCTTCCTGCCTGCCTACGCACGAACGCACGAACGAACGAACGCACGCACGCACGACCATGTTGTTGCTGTGACGAAGACGATGACGCTGTGACGACGACGCTGCTGTTGTGACGATGACGATGACGCTGTGACGACGACGCTGCTGCTGTGACGATGACGATGACGCTGTGACGACGACGCTGCTGCTGTGACAATGACGATGACGCTGTGACAATAACGGAGGAGGAGGAGGTGGAAGAGGAAGTGCTGGATGCGGAGGAGGAGGAGGAGGAGGAGGAGGAGGAGGAGGAGTAGGAGGAGGTGG
>NW_014579223.1:33624-34491 GCF_000485595.1 Priapulus caudatus
AGAGAGAGAGAGAGAGAGAGAGAGAGAGAGAGAAGGAGAGAGAGAGAATGAAAGAGGGAGAGAGAGAGAAAGGGGACATAAAAATCTATACGCCTGCATGATTGAATTGCCCGCACATCTTCACAGCACAACTTACACATGCTGCCCTTGCATCGCGAAATGTCGAGCAGCGACCCTCCCTCCTCCTCCACTCTCCTTCTCCTCTCCTTCTCCACCGCCAGAAGCGTGACCTAGAGAAACGAAGGAAGACAGAAATCCTTAGAAGGAGGACAAGAGAAGAAGAAACGACAGGAGGTCTTCTCCTGTACATCTCAGTGTGTCAATCTCTTCAAGGTCATAGATCGGGCGAGAAAAGCTTGCGCATGCGCATAAACCAGCCGACGCAACTGCGCTGGAACAATATGCGCAGACGAAATCCAATAGAAAAGCTACCTCATTAATTATTCTCGATACATGACAAAACGATTGAAGGAAAACTCGGCAGTTAAATCCCTAAAGCGCGCTCGTCGGAATTTTACATATTTTCCACTTGTATTAGAAGCGCCATCATCATATACATACATATATGTAGAAAAATAACTAACTATATATATACACGTTTGTGCGCAAAGACGAGTGGCAAAAATAAAAATTTTCGCGAATTTCTCGACTCTCGAAAATTTACAAAACATTACGCGACACATATATGCATGAATTATGGACTCGTAGCCAAGGTACATCACTATACAGACACTGTATATCAGCCACCATAGCGTGTACCCGCACCCCTTCCACACCGCTCGCCTTTCCTTCTTTCTCTCTCTCTCTCTCTCTCTCTCTCTTCTCTCTCTCTGTCTCTCTCTCTCTCTCTCTCTCTCTCTCTCTCTC
>NW_014579223.1:35437-36112 GCF_000485595.1 Priapulus caudatus
TAGTAGTAGTAGTAGTAGTAGTAGGAGTAAGATAATATAGGCAGGAATAAGATAATATAATATATTATCTTACTCCTGGTAGTAGTAGTAGTAGTTGTAGTAGTCAGCCACGCACTCAGCTATTCATATAGCGCTGCGCCATCACGCAGCTCTGCGATGCTCATGCTCATTTGTTTTAACGATTTTCCGCGACGAGAATTCCCTCCCCCTGCCTCCTCCTCTTGCTTTCCCCTCCTACCCTCACCCTACCCCCTCCTCCCTGCCTCCTCCTCGCTCCCTGCCTCTTCCCCCTCCCCCTGCCCCGCCCCCTGCCTCCCCCTCCGACCCCGACCCCGACCCCTGCTTCCCCTCCTCCTCCTCCTCTATCTCCCCCTGCCTTCCCCTCCCCCTCCTCCCCCTGCATTCTCCGCACCCAAGCGGGTTCGCCTGTCGGCGCGTGAGTCACGTGGCGCGGTGCGTGATTTTACGCGAGCGGAAAACCAAACGCGTGTTTAATATTTACGACATTAAATGAGAGGAAATGCGCGATGAAGCCGCAAGGGGGCGCTGTTTTGTGGCGGCTGCTCTACTGTTCGGGGGAATCCCCCCCCCCCTGCCGGGGTGTTGCTATCCCCCGGGCGTGGAGGGAGGGTCACGTGATACAGTTGACGTATACTTCAAAATCATTGCTCATCC
>NW_014579223.1:37010-38259 GCF_000485595.1 Priapulus caudatus
CTCTCTCTCTCTCTCTCTCTCTCTCTCTCTCTCTCTCTCTCTCTATGGTGAAGCATAGGTAGTGGTGGTGGTAGTGGTGGTGCTGCTGCTGCTGCTGCTGCTGTTGTTATTGTTGCTGCTACTGCTACTACTGCTGCTGCTGTTGTTGTTGTTGTTGCTGCTGCTGCTGCTGCAACTACTACTGCTGCTGCTGTTGTTGTTTTTGGTGCTGTTGTTGTTGTTGGTGTTGTTGTTGTTGTTGCTGCTGCTGCTACTGCTGCTGCTGCTGCTGTTGTTGTTGTTGTTGCTACGTAACATGAGAATGCTCCAGTGACTCTCAAACATTCAAATTGGCAGTATTAATTATAATATTAATTATCACGTAATTAACAATCAAATTAATAATCTGTGTAGCGAAGAGGATGGGAGGAGTAGGAGGAGGAGGAAGCAGAGGAGGCGGGGGAGGAGGAGTAGGAGGAGGAGGAGGAAGAAGAAGAGGAGGCAGAGGAGGAGGGGGAGGAGAAGGAGGAAAATGAGGAGGAGGAGAAGGAGAAGGAGGAGTAGGAGGAGGAAGAGCAATCATACATGCTAATACGAGGCGGGACAGGGAATGGGGAATGGTTGGTATTAGGGGTTTCCTAACAATGGTTGGGAGATAGGCGCAAGTATGGTATTATCGTTTCCTGCGAGAATGCTAATTTCTCCGCCCTCTGATTCTCGTTCCCTCCTCCTCCTCCTCCTCCTCCTCCTCCTCCTCCTCCTCCTCCTCCTGTTCTTATTCCTTCTCTACTTCCACCTCCTCCTTGTCGTCCTTTTTCCTCTCCTCTTCCTCTTCCTCCTCCTCCTACTGCTCATCCTTCGCCTACTCCTACTCTTACTCAACCTCCTCCTCCCCATCCTGCTGCTCCTTCTCCTTTTCCTCCTCTTCCTCCTCTTCCTCCTCCTCCTTCACCTCTTCTTCTGCCCGACCCCTTCTCTTCCTACTCCTCCCCTTCCTCCCCGTATTTCATATTCTTGCTGCTATACTTATTTCTCCTCCTCTTCTGTCTATCTTCCACTTTCGTCTATGACAGCTATTGCAGCTATTTTGCGTCGAGCAGAACTAGCCACGTGTCGTCAGGATATTGCAGTGCTCTACCCTGCATCATAAAATATTCACTACAATCATACTCGGCCACCTGACCAGTGTACCTACTCCTCCCCCTCTCTTTCCCTCCCTCGCTCTCCCTTTCTCTCCCTCCTTCCCTCCCCCTCTCTCTCTCTCTCTCTC
>NW_014579223.1:39146-39378 GCF_000485595.1 Priapulus caudatus
TCCCTCCCCCTCCTCTCTCCCTCTCTCTCTCCCACCCTCCCCCTCTCTCTCTCAGTGTTTGCTCTGCTGCTCGTTCGATCGAAATTGTTTCCGATCACCACTTTTTAGCGACGTCAGCGATCGCGTTTTTTCCCGATAAATCTACTTATTCTCCGCGAGTTGCTCGCGCGAGCGAGAGAGAGAGAGAGAGAGAGAGAGAGAGAGAGAGAGAGAGAGAGAGAGAGAGAGAGAG
>NW_014579224.1:0-5082 GCF_000485595.1 Priapulus caudatus
CAATAATGTAACCCAAACCCTAACCCTATCCTGGGTTTGGGTGACATTATTGTATCTAGCTTGTATCTAGCCCACAGGCGTGAGTGTCGCACGCCTGTGGCGGAGCGAAGGGCTATAGTTCTAGCTAGAGCTATACAGTGCCTATATAACCAACCAGGAGTCTGAACCAACGGTAATGCAGCCTGTATGGAGGCAATTTACTTCTAGCCATAATTCATAAACATAAACAATAAGCATACGCTAACCAGAGAAACTCGTATAATAACTATTATGAGGAGAAATACAACATATATATTTACCTTGGTTCAATATACCTGTGCCTCGACAACCGGCTTGCTCGCAATTCGAACACTTTCTGACGTTATATTCCCACTTCGTAGCGNTCAGAAATCGCCTAACTTAGAATTGATGAGATTTTGGTGGTGATCCGGATCCAATTAATTAATTAAATTTTTAGGATAGGTCAGAAATGGGGTAACTTAGAATTGATTACATTTTGGTGGTGATCCGGATCCAATTAATTAATTAACTAATTAATTATTTAATAAAATTTTCAGGATAGGTCAGAAACGGGGTAACTTAGAATTGATTACATTTTGGTGGTGATCCTGATCCAATTAATTATTTACTTAATTCATTAATTAATAAAAAATTTTACTTAATTAATTAATTAATTAATAAACATTTTCAGTGAGAGAATTCAGCTGTCTTGGCGGAGGTCTGTGCTCTCCGAGTGCTCTAGTTACACATGCATCACCTGAAAAAGTTAGCAGAACATGGAAAAATTTAACATTATTTGTCAACCACCAATTTTCTGCCCAGTTTGTATCTTTCCTACTGCAGAAACAATATGAGAATGAGCTCTTTGTTTTTTTTAATCAAAGAGTCTCAACCCAGAAAGTGACTGCAATTGGTTATTCTCGCGGGCACAGCTGGCGGCTGCAGTAGTATCTGCACCGACTGAACGTTGAAAGTATTAGCTAAAAACTTAACTTAAAGGGACAGTACCCTCTAGGATTTTACTGCATACAACTGTACTTACTGTATAACAAATCGTCTATACCCACACGTATTTCTTACCAGATACCTAATTTAATTGTTATAATTAATTACACATTAACGCTACGAAATTAGAACGGCGCCATGACACCCGCGACCGTGCTGCCACCCCGAAAAAGTTGCGTATTTGACAATTTATTTTGCACGTTACAGACCCGAGGGCTAATCACAAAAGTGCAATTATATTTATACCTAAATGCTATTTAACCGAACGATATTCATTTTAGGGCAAATTTATTCCTATTATAACTGAAACTATATGTCGTTTATAAGATATTACAATCCTTTTGCTTTTAAATGAATAAATAAGAAACACCCTCGGTCTGTAGCCCTTGACTGGAAAGTAGTTTTGCGCAACTTATCAGACCGTGCGCTTTGAGTGGCGCCACCGTCGTTGTAATCAAACTGTAGTCGTTAGTTTTAAAACATTAAAAAAAATTTATAATGGTGATTGAACCATGAAACTTTTTATGTAGCGTAATTATAACCTAAATTAGCTGAAAATAACCCTAGAACCTAGAGTAAACTCTCCCTTTAAGGAAAGTAAATATATACTGGACGAGGATATGCTGGACTTTTTGTTTAAGGAAAGTTCATTACATTTATTAATAAATGTTACATGGCATGCTTGCTATTGCCTATGAATCTCATTAAATACTAGTAAGTTGGCTTGTCAAAACATGCACTGAAAAGGACTTGCAAGGCGTTTAATCCAGGCAGAACAACAGTATTATTTAGACAATTTGAGGAATGGGCAAAGCTGTGTACATGTGTGTGTGTGTGTGTGTGTGTGTGCGTCCGTGCGTGCGTGCGTGTGTGTGTTCATGTGTATGTGTGTGTGCATGTGTACATGTGTGTGCGTGCGTGCGGCGTGCGTGTGTATCAGTGTGTTGTGTCTGTACCACCATCTCTCTCACGCTGCATGTATTAGCTAATTTTGCCTGTGTTTCAGTTCGCGTCTAAATGCATTACATAGTCGTTTCCGTGCATCAAAACACACAGCGGCTTCTCTCGGCACTGAGAAATTCCTCTGTGTTTTGTACAAATTAGGGTGGTATATTACAGCTTGGGTTGGATGGTATACCATAACTTGGTTAGGGTGGTATACTATAGCTTGGGTAGGGCGGTATACTATAGCTTGTGTAGGGTGGTATACTATAGCTTGGGTAGGGCGGTATACTATAGCTTGTGTAGGGTGGTATACTATAGCTTGGGTAGTGTGGTATACCATAGCGTGGGTAGTGTGATATGCTATAGCTTGGGTAGGATGGTAGCTTGGGTGGTACATTGATTGGTATACAAGTAGGTTTGTAGGGTAGTATACCTAGCGTGATGCGCGATAAAAGGAGATATGCGATACACGGAGATATGCAGTGAAGTCACTCTTACGAATTTCTCAAAAGAATTGTGTCAAAAACAGAGCGTCGGACTCGGTGTCGAGGTACCCCAGTGGCCCTCAGATGACTAATAAGTTGCAACTGAGCAATGATATTGCAGCTGTCGACATGACTGCACTGGCTGCGCCACTCCTACTCCAGCCCTCGTTCTTGGCTGGCATCCGTGTGCTAGAAGCCGACAACCCGGATGACCTTGATGACAGTCTACAACAGTCAGCTGTTGCGGCACCGCACTGCATAGCTGTGACATGGGAGAAGGTGCAAGAGGCAACAGCGAGTGATGTAGCCATGAATGAGCTAATTATTTAGCACTATGTGTTTTCCCCAGAGATTGGCACATTGTGACAGCATGGCTGAGGGAATGTGGTGCCGCCGCACGCTTTTTACGGGGAAGCCGAGATGACTGACAGCCACTGGCATAGCCATGTTCTGCAACTGCTGCTTGCTTGGTTGGACGACCCCCTGTCAATCGTCTCCTCCCCCCAATCTTCACTCTTCTTCGAGCGATGGCTGTCGGCTGTACGCCAATACTTGGGCCAGACGCCTGTAGCATCCCTGCTACCTTGGGGTTTATCTTGCGCCTGGCAAGATTAATGCCGCTATATCGGCCAAACATTCTGATGGCTGAGACCATGTTGTTATTTGTGTTCAGCCTTCTATAGGACTTCAGCATTGCCTTGAAAGGCTCTGCAAATGTGTCTGGGTCCTGCTGAAGCTTCTCCTCCATCTCCAAGAACATTTCGTGGACTCCTTCCACAAGGTTGTCAGATTCTGGAGCTGAAATAGAAGCAGAAAATGATGATTAAGTGGCAATCCTGGAAATTGATTTTGATTCATAAATGTACATTATATTTCTTTAAGAAAATAAAAACGAAATGCAATTAAAGTACGAACAACCTGAAAACACAATGCCTCCGGCATCCTTCGGGGCGGAGGCATAAAAATAATATTTATGAATAAAATTTGCATATGAAATTCATATTCATTTAACCATTCAGCGCCCCGTGAGTATTTCCCTTCAGGACCCTAGAGCGCCCGGAGATTCCCATGACTTTCTTCTATTATGGAATAAAATTTTCTTCATCCTATGCAGTAATATAATGTGCAAGTAGGCTCAAATAATTATTTTACTCAGTTCTGTGATAAAGATATAGTTTGGTACAGAAATTTCCCAAGTACTACATCTTGGAAACTTATTCATTTTGCAATACACTGCATCAGGTGCTAAATGGTTAAATTGTTTTCATAAAAACATGACTGACCAGTCTTATTAAGTAACAATTAACATTTAGAGTCCTATAAAACTCAAATGCATGTTTACAAACTCACAACTCACAACTAAAAACATACTGGTAATAAATTAAACAAAGCTATAGTTACATTGGGAGGAGTTGCTGCCATGAAGAGGTCTGTCGAATGCATTATGCAAGTCCCTCTGAGCATGGAGACTGTCCACATGAACAAGTGGGGGATCCTGCATTTCACCATGTGTGACCAGTGTTGTTTCTTGTAGTCCAGGTTCTGGCACATCTTCTGCCATGGGCTCCAAGGATTGAAGAGGGTCCAACCATCCTGACGGGACATTGTCATCACCTTGAATTCAATTGATAAACAAACGTGTATTTCTACCTAATGGTTCTTCATGCAGTGTTGGTTATACTGAATATACGTAACACAAGATCTGAAGATATATGATAGAGATACTGCCATATCATAAGTTATGGCACTGCAGCTGTAAGAGATCAAGGTATTGAATGAGGAACTTTACGTTTAAATTTAAACAATGTGATGTATAATTCTGTAAGGCCCTTCGCTCATATACAACACTTAAAAAATTACCAAATTAAAGCATTTCATAATTCTTATCATAGATGAAATTGTAAATATGCTATTTTACTGTTTATCTTATTATGTAGTATCAGTTTCTGGTTAACAGCACAAAGAATATCACTATGTAAATATAAGAAAAATGTTCAGCTCAATTTAATTACATCCGGTTGCAATTTTAAGCAACAATGCCCTTTCGCTGGCAGATGATGGAGGGAAGTTGCTTGATGCCACTTTAAAGTGTGTCACAATGGCCTCTTGATGTTTGCAAGCACCCCCAGTGACACCTTCGTGGCATGTACATGCCCCAACTGCCATGTCAATGGTGTAGTGACATTGTCGATCTCTCTGGCTGGTCACTTGGTATGTGCTCTCCCCAGTCTGGTAGTAGCAATAAAAGCAATTACACAAATGGATTAATTATAGCAACAGTGCTGGACATTTGCTGTCATCTTTCCCAGTACCTTTTCAAATCTAACATCCACGTATCATGTTTTCAAGTTTAGTTGTTTGCAAATACTATCTGATTATTTTGTGTCCTTTATTATGTGACAGTGAGTGATTAGTCAGATAATTGCATTATTTCGTTTTCTTATATTCCGGCGTTAAGACACTACCGGAAGTATTTTAGATCAAGATCCAATTGAATTTCAAACAAAAATATATTATGTCAACAGGTTACATCATTGTTGACTGTGGATTTGCATCAATCCCCTCACATCTTAAACAAGTGCCGCAGAGCGACAGGGCTCATCTGGTGTCTGGTGTTCTGCTGATAAATTCATTTGTGCATAGCAAG
>NW_014579224.1:5997-8656 GCF_000485595.1 Priapulus caudatus
GTTTAGATTTGTGCCGCAATTCTGCATTTCCTCCCTATACCTTAAGTTAAGGAGTGAATGTTTTGACCCTTGACCTCTTGACCTTTGACCTTTGTCACCCAGCTTCGACATCCCAACTCGTTTTGACGATCCCCAAATGTGCCGAATATTGTGACCGTACGTCGAGCGGTTAAGATTTGTGCCCAACTGTTGACGCACACACGAACGGACGCACGATCATGCGATTCTACAAGCTGCATCTGACTTCGTCAGATGAGCTAATAAATAAAATAAAATTTATAAAGTACTTTGGAAATGTCATCTTTGCTGATCTTGGATCTGCTATGGGGTTGGTTACTCCACTTCAGTGGGCGTTGGTTGACTACAGCCAGAAGTTTCCTCTGGTAGAAACCTTCAAGCCTGCAGAGGATGAAATCCACCAACTGAGGCACATTGAAGGCTTTCGACCGTTGTAGGATGGAGTCCTTTAAGACCCTCATGGCAGCCTCGGCATAGTTGTTGGTATTGTTGGCCCGAATCCTCAGTCCTAATCTAAACGCCTGGGCCCACACTTGACGTCTCTCGTATAGGGACTCGATGTATGCTCCATAACCAGGGTACCTTGATGGTCAAAGAGAATCATTAAACATAAATTTGAAGATGCATCCAAAACAAACATAAAATTCGATAAACATCTACATCTTCATTTTCTGTGATATATTCATAATGGATATAGGTACCATTTAATTTTTAATTACTATCAATTACATTGCTCTTTTTGATGAATGATATTTCTCATGCTTGTTTTTTTTAAACTTTATGACCCCAAAATCAATTCAGATTTTCAGATTCAGATGGGCTCCCCCATGTGCAAAAGCAGGTACCAAGTTTCATGAAAATCAGTCTGCATTATATACAACTTGGCTCTATTACCTCTGGAACTGGAGAAGAAGATATTTGAAAGTTAGCTAATTTTTGCCATTGGGCGGGGGTGCCCTCACGCTCCCTGGAGGGTTAGGTGCCTCATTTCAACAACTTTATATGCCCTTCCTCTAAGGATGATTCCTGTCAAATTTGGTTGAAATCCAGCTGTGCGTTTTAAAGAATTAGACGAAAATGTTAAAAAGTTCATGTACTATGCACGTCTGACGATGGCGTAGATGGACGAAATAATATAGTGCGTTGATTGTATGTCATACTCAATGCATAGCCTACTATTGAGACTAAATAAGCTTGCTCACCGTATGACAGCAGGATCACTCCTTGCACGTTGGTAGGCTGCCTCAACAGCATTGCTGTCCTTGGCATACATCATTTCCTTCATGTGGACAAACAAGCTCTGGCGCTGATCTTTGTTGATGCCATGCTTGCTGTCCCACAGCCACCGCCACACAGCCTGCAGAAGGTGGAAAGTACAAAGGAGCAGGACAGACTTCGGGAAGATGGAATGAAGGGCCTTCCTCTCCGAGGAGCAATCGTCAGTAATAAATACTGCTGGACCCTCTGTACCATTTCCACCAAAGGCACCAGCTGGCAAGATGGTGTTCAGAAGCTGCAGGCCTTCGGTGATCGTCTGCTCTTGCTCATTAGAGGTGATGAGTACCCCTAGAGGTAGGCCACCTGACGAACTATGAGTCAGAAGCAGGAACACTCTACTTCCATGGCGGTCAACATTACCTGCAAGTAAACAGCATAATGACTACTTAATTAATAATGCTTGTCATGTTCCTGTAGCCATGCAAAGATAACAAAGACTGATGGTTTTAAAAGCGAACATTGACTAAGAAAAACTTTTACCTCAAATTCTAATAATGTCTACCTATACTATTGACCTGTGACCTTTGACTTCATGACCACAAAAGAAATGATCAGGTGATCTTTCTCTGGTCATTAAAACATGTACCAAGTTTCATTGATATACCACAAGTCCTTCTCAAATTATCGCAGTAACAAGTAATAATAATTACACACATACAAACAGACTGAATGACACCTTGTGTACTACTATGTGGCAGAGGCAATCAAATATACGCCTACATGTCATGAAAATAAGACTATACTAAACAATATGTTACATTACATTAGTGATGTCCCGATGATCGATTATAATCGAAAATCGATCGATTATAGTCTCAAATTCGATGAAAACAAATAGTCGATTATCGGAAATACCAAAACAAACAAACAAGGAACTGTACTCACGATGTGTGAATTGATATGACAAGTAGAGCACAAGTCCTGCAGGGGCCCGTTGTCAGAAACATCGTAAAGTTAATGCTAATGTTAATGCTTCGATAACACTTACGACTAATGTTAATGTTACGAGAGTACTTTTAATGTTTGAATAAAGGCATTGAAACCATTTCTTTTTAAATTGATTAAATACTGTATAGGAACAGACATTGATATACATACAGCAACCTTCACAGAATTAATACATGATAATAAAACATGATAATATTGAATGCTATGTATAATTGTATATACAAAGTAAGATTAAATTAAATCTATGCTATTATTAACCGATTATCAGATTATAATCGATTATCGATCGGTTAAGGAAAACCAATAATCGATTATGAAATTCCAGCCGATTCCCATCACTACATTACATGTATTATTACTAGTATGTGATCTTCATATTTTTTGAATCACTTGTTTATGTTTTCTTACATATATA
>NW_014579224.1:9623-13011 GCF_000485595.1 Priapulus caudatus
ACTTTGTCAGATGAGCTAAAAAAGAACTCTCCATTATAACAAAGTAATTTTTCAGGTCCTAACTCCTAGTTCCTAATTTCCTCGTTTTTCAATCATGCTATACAAAAATATTAATAACGAAGAAATTTAATTGGCCACAATGACATTATAATGAGAGTCTACTGTAGTGTACTGAATTAACTTTGTCATTTTGTGTGCGGTGAACATGAGGGTTTTAATTTAGAATAATAGAATCCAAGACAAAAACTAAGGAATAAATAAATAAATAAATAAATAAATGAATAAATCGCTGACCTGTAACAAAACTTCAGATCCGGGCAGACAGACCTGTCCGCAGATATCATGATGAACTTTTCTGGATCCTGCACTTGCAGCTCTAACTCCAGCAGGTTCAGTGCACTGGCTGGCGAATGCCCATTCCTGAACAGCTCCTCAAGTTTTGCACAGGTCTCAGAACTTACATCTCTGAACTTAAGTGCAGCAGGAATGACGATAGCATGATTATGCGTCCATTCCAGCTCAACCAGTGTCGGATGCGTCTGAATACGGGGGTCTGAGCTTCTGTAATGATAGAATAGAATGTATAAAGGGGCTGCAAAGATGCATAGCAATTAAATGTTATGCAAGTGGCTGAAAAATTAATAATTCACATAGTTCCATCCTAGTATTAGACCATTCATATCTACATGTAATAATTGGTCTAATGAAAAGTTGATTTTCATTATGCCTACTACATTCATTATCATCAAGTAAAAAAAAAAGAATAATTAAATCTTTCTATTTGACAGAATATGCAAACTAAGGTTCTGATTGCCTTCTCTAAAATATAAAATCATTGACAATACCACTACTGTAAGCACAAATGGCACGTACCTGCTCATCCTCCCGGTTGGTGTCACTGTTCTCCTCACAGCACAGTGATAGACAGTTTGGCACAGCACTGCGTGTCCTTGCTGTGACGAGATGTCCCTTCTTTAGCACTTCTTTGCTGACCATGATGACACCTGTAACTCTTCTATAATCGAAATTATCACAGAAAATAACAAATCAAAGACGTTGTACATACCCCTTCATAACTAATTCACAAAAATCAGTTAAAGCTATTTTTGACAGTCCTAATGTTTCAACTAATTTGCATTCCAATTAATATCCAACTGTATCCTTTAACAAAAAGTGTTTATATGTTCACTGGATGATAGGTCGGCTTAAAGGTGATACGATAAAATACAGCACATTATGAAAACTCTCAAATTCCTGATTCTGGAAGAAGCAAATTAAAAGCTTTCTGTGAAATCTAATATCTATTATATTAGTGTAGTCATGCAAAATTGTCAATAAACTGTTGATTTGCTTCAGAAAGAGGATGGGCGAACTAATACCTTAAAGAGCACATATTTCTTTGCGGTCGGGCAAGTTCTCATAACCCGCCATGTAGTCTTGGAAGACTCTTCAAAGTCACTCAGCCACTTCTTTGCACCATCTTCCGTTTGTGCACTTAGCTGCAGTGACGCTACAAATCCAGATCCATTCGTATGGAAGTCCGATACATGGTACTGGTAGTCAGAATTTGTAGGCAAAATTTCCTGCAAAAAAAATAAATACAAGAATCCTATATTATTCCATGATTTTTTTTTACACAGATCTAAAGAGGGTTTAAGCAGGGGAAGATTCTAAGCCTACAATTACATTACTGAATAGAGCAATTTCTTAATTTGAATTTATGGATGTAGGCTTGCACATCTTTCCCAAGTGTTTGGTGACAAGCAAGCCAATGAACCTGCTACAAACAACTGCATTTTCTAGGCAAGCAGAATTTTTTTTGGGTTGCACCCACGTCACTTCCAATTCACCTCTCTTCTTCAAGAAATTATCGTTTCCTTGTTTTCCCGCACAGATGTAATTGAACCAGCGGTTGCAATTGTCACAGCAGATACTGTTTTCCACAGTTTCAACAGGGTGTGCTTGGCACACTTCCCCACACATACCACATGGATATAGTCAGTGTTTGGATGGATGTGACCATAATTTAAACGCAGTGGCTATTTGTACCAATTGGTAAAAATAATTCTAATATTAGTGTCCTTGTCTTTAGATAGATGCTCCCATATTTTTTCCCCACCTTCCTTATTACTCTTTCCTCCAGTTCAGTTTATCTGGTGATATTTACAGATTGGCAATAACTCGGATAAGGCTTATTGGCAAACCCTTGGACAAACTTTACTGCTGTAGCGCTGTATTGGCAGATTGCCTGATTGGTATATCTTTGAGTTTACATTTTATCAAGTAGGCCTACATACATGTATGATGTAATGATGTAGGCCTATGTTGCAAGCAAAAAAATTAATCAAATGGATACGGTATCATCTCCATTTAATTATTACATAACCCGACCAGGCTGGCTGTTGTGACTGACGTCAATATACTCCAATAGCGTCAATATAAGGTCTTCTAACCCTAGCAAAGACCGTTTCTTGGAGCTAATTATTACCATAACATCTACAATAAATACTATTACTACTACTAGTATTAGTATTATTACTATTAGTATTACTATTAGCTAATTAGGTTTTTGCAGGAAAAATGTGACCTATCTTAACGATTTGTGACATGTGAAATACAGTAAAAACCCGAGTATAAGAACATAGATTTTAAGAACATGTTAGGCTAAAAGTATTGGCATAAAAATATTATCTATTACATTATATTATAATATATATATATTATATTAACCATGGTTATCCATATTATTTCTATGTATCAAACAGACGTGGAGGCGGTTTGCTTCCTAAAATGGCGGACGTGGCGCTCCATTGCGTACTGCACGTCATTGCACGTGATCTCGCATAAGTGTTTTATCTTGTGCCTCCGGCACTAGGGTCCCTATATACTAGGGTCTCTGTATGCAGGGACCCTATCCGGCACTATACGATCTTTGATTATGACACTGACGTGATGTTTTGTGGTTGTATTATTTAGGCTGGCTATCGTGTGTGACAATGACATGCACATGGAGATGGTGGATAGTTACGGTAATTTAAAACGAATTCTTTCAATGTATGGCCCCTATCCGACTGCGCGACTGTTTTCAGACCCAAATGTGGTGTCGGTTAGTAAATTTGCGATATTTTTTTAAAACGCCGGCCGACATGTCATAACAAACTCCACGACAGATGGCGCTCTCGCTCATGGGCTCAATCTACCACTGCCACAAGTAGATTTCGGTTACAATGGGGTTAGCCGCTAGAAACAGTTGCCGCTGGGGGCAGCACATATGCAGAGGTGAAGATTTATCCGCGTACCCATATGCACACCAGGATTAGAGTGGGGAAGGTGTGTTTATTCTTTGTGTGTGCTGAGGCCAGTTTTAATGTAATATTTTATGAGATCA
>NW_014579224.1:13036-24155 GCF_000485595.1 Priapulus caudatus
CTCAGCATTCGCGCGACGATCCCGAATCCCAGCTATGCTAATGTAATGGGCGAATGGCGCTGCAACGTTCGTCGTCAGCTGTTGACTGGCCCCAATAGAATTTCCTTCGGCCATTTTTATATCGTTTTCGACTGAAGCCGGCAGGGGCTGACAGCACGTGTGCATGGTAAAAATCTGATAAAAATATTCACTTCGCTCTCAGCATCGCGCGACGATTCCCGAATCCCGAGCTATGCTAACTGCTATTGGGCGAATGGCGCTGCCAAACGTTGGTCGGACGTTGACTGGCAATAGAATTTCCTTCGGCCGTTTTTATACGTTTCGACTGAAGCCGGGCAGGCTGACAGCACGTGTGCATGGTAAAATCTGATATAAATATTCACTTCGCTCTCAGCACTCGCGCGACGATTCCCGAATCCCAGCCATATGTAATGTCTGGGCGAATGCGCTGCAACGGTTGCCGTCGACGTTGACTGGCCATAGAATTTCCTTCGCGCGCGTTTTTATACGTTTCGACTGAAAGCGGGCAGGCTGACAGCACGTGTGCATGGTTAAAATCTTGATATAAAATATTCCTTCGCTCTCCAGCACTCGCGACGATTGCCCCGAATCCCAGCTATGGCTAATGTTATGGCCAGCGAATGGCGCTGCAACGTTGTCGACGTTGACTCGCAATAGAACTTTCTTCGGCCGTTTTTATACGTTTTCTACTGAAGCCGGGCAGGCTGGGACAGCACGTGTGCGCCATGGTAAAATCTGATATAAGAATATCACTTCGCTTCTCACAGTTCGTCGCGACGATTCGGCCGAATCCCGAGCTATGCTAAGTGTATGGGCGGAATGGGCGCGGCAACGTGGTGCGACGAGGTTGACTGCGAAAGTAGAATTTTCTTCGCCGTTTCTATACGGTTTCGACTGAAGCCGGGCAGGCTGGACAGCGACGGGCATGTAAAATCTGCATATAAAATATTCAGCTTCGCGTTGCAGCATTCGGCGCCGCGACGACTTCCCGAATCCCAGCTATGCTAATGTATGGGCGAATGGCGCTGGCAAGCGTCTGGTCGACGGGGTTGACTCGGCAATAGAATTTCTTCGGCCGTGTTGTGTATACGTTTCGAGCTGACGAGCCGGGCAGGCTGACAGCACGCGTGTCCATAGGTAAAATCTAATATAAAATTATTCACTTCGCTCTCTGCCCCATCGCGCTCGGACGGAATTCGGCCGGCAATCGCCAGGCCTATGCTAGATGTATGTCGGCAATGCGCTGCCAACGTTGGTGCGACGGTTGACTGCAACTAGAATTTGCCTTCGGGCCGTTTTTATACGTTCGAGCTGGCTGAAGCGGGCAGCGCTGCAGCACGTGTGCCATGGTAAAAGTCTGGCATAGTAAAAATTCACTTGGCGGCTCCTCAGCAATCGCGCCGACGATATCCCGAATCCCCAGGCTATGCCTAATGTATGGCGAATGGCGCTGCAACGGTTCGTCGACGTGACTGGCCAATGAGCAATTTCCGGGTCGGCCGCGGGTTGGTTGATGTAGCGGGGTTCGGGAGGCTGGAAGCGGGCAGCGCTGACAGCCACGGCTGCATGGTAAAATCTGATATGAAAATATTCACGTCGCTCTCACATCGCGCGACGATTCGCCGAAGTACCAGCTAGGCGTATGTATGGGAGCGAATGGCGCCTGCACGTTGGTGCGGACGTTGACTGGCAATAGAATTCCTTCGCCTTTTTATACGTTCGACTGAAAGCGCGGGCAGGTCTGACAGGCAGCGTGTGCAGTGGTAAAATCTGATATTAAAATATGTCACTTCGCTCTCGAGCATCGCCGGCGGACGATTCCCGAGATCCCAGCTATGGCTAATGGTGATTGCCGAGATGCGCTGCCAACGTTCGTCGACGTTGACTGGCCAAGTAGGAGATTTCCGTTCGGCGGGTGTTTATAGCGTTGTCGACTGAAGCCGCGCAGGGCTGACAGCACGTGTGATGGTAAAAAATCTGATATAAAGAATATTCACTTCGCCTCTCAGCATCGCGCGGACGATTCCCGGAATAACAGCTAGGCCCTAATGTATGGAGCGAATGGCGCCTGCCAACGTTGGTCAGACGTTGACTGGCAATCAGAATTTCCTTGCGGCCGGTTTTATACGTTCGACTGAAGCCGGCGCAGGCTGATAGCACTGTCTGTGCATGGTAAAATCTGATATAAAATATCACTTCTCTCTCAGCATCGCCGCGACGATTCCCGAATCCCAGCTACTGCGCAATGTATGGGCGAATGGCGCTGCACGTTGGTCGACGTGACTGGCAATAGAATGTTCTTCGGCCGTTTTTAAAACTGTTTCGACTGAAGCCGGGCGGGCTGACAGCCACGGTCGGGCATGGTAAAAATCTGCATAGTAAAATAGTTCAGCTCTCGCTGGCTCAGCACGGCGCGACGATTCCCGAAATCGCCAGCTATGCTAATGTATAGGGCGGAATGGACGCTCAACTTTCTGAGCTGTGGTGAACTGGCCCCAAGTAGAATTTCCGTTCGGCCGTTTTTATAACGTTGTCGACTGAAGCCTCGGCAGGCCTGACAGCAGCGTGTGCATGGTAAATCTTGATATGAAAATATGCACTTGCGCTCTGCAGCATCGCGCCGACGAATTCTGAGATCCCAGCACTATGCTAATGTATGCGGCGAATGGCCGCTTGCAAACGGTTGGGTCGACGTTGACTCGCAATAGAATTTCCTTCGGGCCGTTTTTATACGTTTCGACGAAAGCGGGCAGGCTGAACAGCACGTGTGCATGGTAAAATCTGACTTATAAAATATTCACTCGCTCTCAGCATAAGCGCGACGATTCCGAATCCCAGCTATGCTAATGTATGGCAGCGAATGTCCGGCTGCCAAACGTTGGTCGAGCGTTGGAGCTGGGCCAATAGAATTTCGCTGTGCGGCCGTTGTTTATACGGTTTCGACTGAAGGGGCCGGGGCAGGCTGGATAGGCACGTGTGCATGGTAAAAAGCTGATATAGAAATAGTTCACGGTTCGCTCTGCGAGCAGTCCGGGCGCGACGAGTGTCCGAATCCGAGCTATTGCTAAATGTATGGGCGAATGCGCTGTGCGAACCGGTTGTCGGGACGGGTTGACTGCAATGAGGAATTTCCTTCGGCGCGTTTTTCATACGTTTCGACTGAAGCCGCAGCAGGTGGACATTCACGGGATGCATGGTAAATCTGATATAAAATATTCACTTCGCTCTCAGCATCGCGCGACGATCCCGAATCCCAGCTATGCTAATAGTATGGCGAATCGGCGCTGCGAACGGGGGGGTTGCGGGGGTCGGAGGCGTACTGACAATAGAATTTCCTTCGCCGTTTTTATACGTTGCGACTAAGCCGGCGAGGCTGCAGCAGGCACTGTGCAGGGAAAATGCTGATATAAAATATTCACTTCGCCTCGTCAGCATCGGCGCGGAGCGATTCGGACGGAATCCGCAGCGGTATGCTGAATGTATGGCTGCGAGATGGGCGCTGCAACGTTGGTGCGACGTGACTGCCATGAGGAAGTTCGCTTCGAGCCTGTTTTTGATACGGTTTTGCGACTGGAAGGCGCGGCAGTGCTGAGCAGCAGCGGTGCTGGCATGTTGAGAGGAATGCTGATAGTAGGAGAAGTATGTCGACTTGCGCTCTCAGCGCAGTCGGCGCGACGATTTCGCCGAATTCCCGAGCCTATGCTAATGTATGGTGGCGAGATGGGGCGCGCTGGCCAACGTTGGTCGACTCGTTTGACTGAGAGAGGTAGGAATGTCTTTCGACACGTGTTTTTGATACGTTTCGACTGAAGCCGGGGCAGGCTGACAGCCACGTGGTGCATTGGTAAGAAATCTGATATAAAAATGTCACTGTCGCTGCTCAGCAGTCGCCGCGACGGATTCCGAATCCAGATATGCTAATGTATGGCGGCGAATGGCGCTGCAATAACGTTGGTCGCGTGTGACTGCGGAAGTAAATGTTGCGTCCGCCGTTTTTATTACTCGTTTCGACTCGGAAGCCGCCGGGGGGGGGCTCAGGCAGGGGCTGACAGCACGGTCCTGTGCATGGTAAATCTGATAATAAAATATTCACTTCGCTCTCAGCATCGCGCCAACGATTCCGAATCCCAGCTATGCTAATGTATGCGACGCATTAGGCGCCTGCAACGTTGGTCGACGTTGACTGGCAATAGAATTTCCTTCGGCCGTTTTATACGTTTCGACTGAAGCCGGCGCAGGCTGACAGCACGTTGTGGCAGGTAAATCTGATATAAAATATTCACTCCGCTCTCAGCATCGCGCGACGATTTACCGCAATCCCAGCTATGCTAATGTATGGGCGAATGCGCTGCAACGTCCCTCGACGTGACTGCCCGCAATTAGAATTTCTCTTCGGCCGTTCTTTATACGTTTCGGACTGGAAGCCTGGGCCAGGACTCGACAGCACGGTGCATGTTAAAATCTGATATAAAATATTCACTCTCGCTCTCAGCATCGCGCGACGACTATTCCCAATCAAGCTATGGCTAATGTATGGGCGAATGGCCGCTGCAACCGTGCGTCGACGTGACTAGGCATAGAATTCTCCTTTCAGCCGTTTCATTACGTGTCGACGGAAGCCGGCAGGCTGACAGCACGTTGCATGGGTAAAATCTATATAAAAATATTCACTTTCGCTCTCAGGCATCGCGCGACGATTCCCGAATCCCAGCTATGCGCTAATGATATGGCGCGAATTGGCGGCTGCAACGTTGCGTCGACGTTGACGGGCAATAGAATTTTCCTTCGGCACGTTTTTATACGTTTCAGACTGAAGCCGGCGCAGGCGCACAGCAGCGTGTTGCCATGGTAAAATCTGATATAAATATTCACTTCGCTTCAGCATTGCGCGACGATTCCCGAATCCCAGCTTGCTTAATGTATGGCAGCATGGCGCTGCCATACGTGTGGTCGACGCTTGACTGGCAATAGAATTTCGTTCGGCCGTTTTTATACGTTTTCGACTGAAGCGGGCAGGCTGCCAGCACGTCGTAGCATTGGTAAATCTGACTATAAAAATAATTCACTTCCCTCTCAGCATCGCGCGGACGATTCCCGAATCCCAGCTATTGCTAATGTATGGGCGAATGGCGCTGCAACGTTGCGACGTTGACTGCAATAGAATTTCCTTCGGCCGTTTTATACGTTTCGACTGAAGCCGGGCAGGCTGACAGCACGTGTGCATAGTAAAATCTGATATAAAATATTCACTTCGCTCTCAGCATCGCGCGACGATTCCGAATCCCAGCTATGCTAATGTACTGGCGAATGGCGCCTGGCAACGTTGGTCGACGTGACTGGCCAATAGAATTTTCCTTCAGCCGTTTTTTATTCGTTTCGACTTGAAGCCGGGCAGGCTGACAGCACGGTGCATGGTAAAAATCTAATATAAAATATCACTTCGCTCTCAGCATCGCGCGACGATTCCCGAATCCAGCTATGCTAATGTATGGGCGAATGGCGCTGCAACGTTGGTCGACGTTGACTGGCATAGAATTTCCTTCGGCCGTTTTTATACGTTTCGACTAAAGCCGGGCAGGCTGACAGCACGTGTGCATGGTAAAATCTGATATAAAATATTCACTTCGCTCTCAGCATCGCGCGACGATTCCCGAATCCCAGCTATGCTAATGTATGGGCGAATGGCGCCCTGCAACGTGGTCGACGTTGACTGGCAATAGAATTTCCTTTTCGGCCGTTTTTATACGTTTCGACTGAAGCCGGGCAAGTGTGACAGCACGTGTGCATGGTAAAATCTGATATAAAATATTCACTTCGCTCTCAGCATCGCGCGACGATTCCCGAATCCCAGCTATGCTAATGTATGGGCGAATGGCGCTGCAACGTTGGTCGACGTTGACTGGCAATATAATTTCCTTCGGCCGTTTTTATACGTTTCGACTGGCGCCGCGCCTTTCCGTTTTACACCGAAGCCTAGGCAAACCGACTGGTAAACCAATCAGAGTCTATGTATCATCTCGCGTGACGTCAAGAATCACGTCACGCGCAACTCTATGGTTACGGTTATGATACATTGCCATTGCTGCATTGCCATGCGCAGTGCAGTGGAAGTCATCGAAGGAGACATTCAGACGCCTTTGCGTGTATTAATCACATTTATTTAACGACTGCTAACGTTATTTAATAACTTTTTAATTAGATATGTCTATGATTATTCGTGAAATTCCGGTGCTCGTGCTATGTTACTGAGTGGGTGGTTGCGCCTTGCAGCGGTGCGTCCACTTGCACTTGCACTACAGTAAAAACCCGCGTATAAGAACATAGATTTTTCCAAGTTAGCCTCAACATGTTCTTATATAAATAGTGCTTACTGAAAACTTAGGCTCAAAAAGTTCTTAAATAGGTTCTTAATTGTTTCTACTTTTAATATGTACTAGCTGAAACCCGCGCTACGCGCGCGGCTTAGAACTGTGATGCATGTGTTACCAGTACCAGTAGTGTTATGTGCTAAGGTGTTTTTATGGAGAGTAGTTGTTGCACATGTTTGTTTTTTTATATGGTTGAGATTCAATACAAATACATGTTACAATCATAAATGAATAAATGTACCCTAATTTTTTTATAAAGAACAATTTTTATTTTTCAGGCTGAATGTGTTCTTATGTATATGCAATTTTTGACCGCATTTCAGCCTGAAGTGTTCTTAATCGACGTGTTTCTTTTATGCGGGGTTTACTGCATATTGTAAATAATGCAGTACTGTGTTCTCAATAACAATGCCAGGGTTGCTGCATTGTTATTGTTATTGCACCATATTGTGAGCTCGTCTTTTTTATTTTACCTGTGTTTCTTTTTAAGTTCATCTGCATGGAAAAATTCAAAACCTACTTTAAAATCTTAGCCTAAAACAGGTTCTTATTGTAAAGGGGTCTAAATGCGGAAAATTTTCACTGTATCAAATCTCTCATTCAAGTGTACAAAAATCTAACAATGATTCATAATCGGATGTTACCATGTAGTATGTACACAGTGCAGTAGTGTAGTGGCAGGCAGTGCCAGTGGTACAGTGCATAGGCACTTCATTGGACCGTCTCAAACAAATAATGGTAAATAAACACTAAATGTATCTACTATCAAAGTATTAATGTTTCTCTACTCTATTTCGCCTATTATTGTCGATAACTTGCTGTAAATGCCGTTTAAATGCTCATCTGCAATACACAAGTAGTGAAGTACACCGAACGTACGCCCTGTGCACAAACAACACTGCCACTGGTACTACATGTATCAACGAAGATTGCACAACTCTTTCACGATGGATTTCGACAAAAAAAATGTTTTCTCACCTTTCCGTATTCTTGGGGAACCTGAAGAAAGACAGGTCGGGCTTACACTGACGATTCGAGCAATTTACAACAAAACAGTAAGCTGAGCTGACAGCACATAGCAGACAGTTCCACAGTAGCAGATACAGCAACATCCGGGAACTTCGTGTGAGCTTGCTTCCTAAAATGGCGGTTGTGGCAACCCATTACCTACTACGCTATGATTGGAGAGTGGTTTATCTTGTGCCTACGATCTTCGGTCATAATGATTACTGACGGTAGCGCCCTGTAGGAGAGTTGTCTATTCTTTAGTTAGATATTTGAGAGCCAGGGGGAGCTACAGGAGTTCGGCATGGCGGTTTGTAATCTCGTGTTCTGCTCAGCTACGTTTCCTCCTGGCCCCCCACTTAGTGTTATTTAGGGTACGCATATGCTCGTTCTCTCCCTTTGAAAGCACCTCCCTATCTCTGGACTGCTCAAATTTCTGAACCCCCCTTTCGCGGGCTTTTTGCGGGTTTTTCCTGCCTTGGAGACACCCCTAAATCCGGAACACTGCTCAATGTACCACCTATATTAGGTGAGCTCTCATTCCAACCGTAGCGACGTTAGTGTAGCGTGTGGAACTGTCGAACCAATCTACAGTACGTAGTGTAAAGTTCAGTGATCGAGGGGAACTAACTAGGGGGCAATATTTTTACATTTCAAAATTAAATAATCCTGAATGAGCTTTCAAAACTAGCAGGAATTTCAGGAATTTGATCCCGGGATTTGATAAACCTTTCTATGATCTTCAAGATGAAAGAGAGAGAGGAAAACACCCCCTTTTTAAAGAAATATCCGGGTGAAAAGTCAAATACACCCCCTTTTTTACAATTCTTGGGCTGGATTTTGTTGCGCGAAAAATACCCCTTCACCGGAGATTTTGGGAACGCGCATGCGGTTCCTCCGACCTCGGAGTGGGGGGGGGGCGGTCGTTTCCTAAATAAAACGAATCTACATGAAGTTAAATCTCTTGTTTGCGTTTACACAATCATGACATGGTGTCAAAAGTGACTTCAGGAACAGTTACAAGTACACATTGTAGTGCTGCTTGACAGAACAACGCGGACGTTTGTGTCTAAAGGGTGAGTCTACAGTTCGATACCGGTGGCCCTGGAATCACAAGTCATTGTCAAGAAAATGGCACGATATGACCCCCCTGCTAAGTTCACGCTCAAAGCTGAAGAATGGAGTGAGTGGATAGAGGAATTCGGACGATTTCGGAAAGCCACTAAACTTTACAAAGAAGACGGAGAAGTACAAAGGGACTCACTTATCTACTGTATGGGAGGTAAACAAGCCAACAAAATATTTAAAACGTTGAAATTTGTTTCGCATGATGTGCCTGACCCAGAAAACCCTAGCGCCACAATTAGAGAGGAGGAAAAGGACACTGATTACGACACAGTAATACTTCATCCCGAAAAGAAATATAATACACGAGAGATCACTCTTTCAAGAGAGGATCCAAAGTAGGGAGGAGACAGTGGAGGAATTCCTAAGGGACCTTCAAGCAATGGTGGAGAATTGCGAGTACAAGAATCCAGAAGACCAAGTACGTGACAGGTTTGTCGTGGGACTCCTAGACCAAGGAGTAAAGCAAAAACTGCAGCTGATGCCAGATTTGACCCTAGATAAAGCTTCAGCAGTGGCACGCCAGCATGAACATGTAAAATTACAGATGGTCCAGCAACAAGCTTCCCACCAAGAGGTTAGTGAGGCAAAGTTCAAACAAAGGGAGCATAGACCAAAGTGGAAGAAAGATGTCAGCAGCCACAAAACAAAACAGAGATGCAACCGTTGTGGTTACGACTGTCACCCACGGCGTGGTAAATGCCCTGCTAGTGGACAGATCTGTAGGTCATGCAATAAGCATGGACATTTCTCTTCGGTGTGTCGTAGTGGTAAACACCGAGGTGGAAATTTAAATGGGGCAATTAACAGACGCAGTGACATCTCTCTCTCTCTCTCTCTCACATGTATCTCAGGATACATCCGAGGAGGAGGAATCATTATTCCTTGGAACAATTAATTGCCATGAGGAGGAGGAAGCGTGGTATGTACCACTGAACATATGCGGCTCAACTGTAAAATTTAAAATAGCCACGGGAGCTGACGTAACAGTAATTTCACACACCATCTGGCAATCATTGAAAAGTCGCCCACACCTGATGCACAACAAGGTCAAGCTCAACAGTCCTGGGGGCCAGCTCAAGGTTCTAGGTGCATTTACAGCTGTCATCAATCAGGGGAAAGGCTATACATTTCGCGTAGTCGTGATAGATGGAACATGACCAGTCAGCCTGCTAGCCCGCGGAGTGGCAAAGAAAATGGGCCTAGTTACCCATGTAGATGAAATCTTAAGTCAGTTCAACTCAGATATTGGTCTCTTGAGGACCGAACCAGTCAAGATCAGTTTGACAGCAGGTGTAACACCACTGTGTGTCAACACCGCACGAAAAGTTCCGTTTCCCCTGATGGATGCGTTGAAAACAGAAATATGGAGAATGCAGGATAGTGGAGTGATCCGTCCTGTCACTGAGCCCACCGAATGGTGTGCAGCTATGGTTCCGGTTCAGAAGAAAAATGGTAAACTGAGCATTTGTGTTGACCTAAAAAGACTGAATAGGGCCGTTCGCAGAGAACATTACATACTTCCGAATCTAAGCGACATCTATATATATATGTATGTGTGTGTGCTATGTATATTATGTTCCTGGCAGACCGTCCCGCGATTAGATTTTCTTATTTCACATTATCTATATTTTCGCATCAATTAATCTAACCGCGCTTTATTAAACTCAACACTCACACAGATCACAGCTACGACATGTGTCTATGATAGGTAGAATTTCTAGAAATATCCCCCGACTTGTTCACGAGATATGGGAGCAAGTATACTTTCCTACCACCAGTAGCCACGCGTATATCCGGCTATATACAACACGCGTCGGTGTGCGCGATACCGCGCGTGCTTATTTTCGAATTAATTAAACTAACTGCACGTTATTAAACTCAACACTCGGACAGATCATAGCTTAGACATGTGTCTTTGATACGTCGGATTTTCAGATATATCATTCTCCTCGTTCGCGAGTATACTTTCCTACCGCGTAATTAATAGCGCCACGTGGAATGTGTGTGTGTGTGTGTGGGCAATGGCATAATAACTATAGGGAGATGTCGTACAAGATGTCCAGCAGAAAGTACATCTCGAACTGTCAGACTCACATGTAGATCAGCTTGGCTCTATGAAGAAGCGAGCATACTGCACACATGTGAACTGAAGCAGTGTGGAATACCTACGATACAAACTCTTGTACAGATTGTTACAGCCTCTTTCCAAAGTGAAGCAGGACTAGGAATTTTAAATTGAGTAAGTCTTGAAACATTTAAGGTATACTATCTTGACGCTGTGCATGTTTTTTTGAGTTTTTAATCTACTTAACATGTGGCCATGAAAAGTCTTTGTAACTGTTTGTAAATACCCGTACGTTTGAAACACGGATCGAATAAAACGCATTGCCGTATTATGATTCATAATATCGATGTCTACCATCAATAATAACAAAATTCAAAGGGAAGTGTGTGTGAGAGGGCGCATTTGTGTGTCCGTGCGTGTGTGTGTGTGTGGACAAAGCAACTATAATGACAACAGTGAAGCCGTGCATGCACACAATTGCGTGGAAGTAGGTCTTTATTATGAGCACGCACATGCTCAACTGGTAAAGCAT
>NW_014579224.1:26728-32158 GCF_000485595.1 Priapulus caudatus
ATGTGTGATTATAGGGTGTTTTCAGAGCTAACTCTTCCCTTCAAATGTTACATTTCAATTATTTTTGCATATTTTCACTCTAATTAAACTAACCGCGCTTTATTAAACTCAACACTCACGTATATCATAGCTACGACATGTTTCTATGATTGGTAGAATTTCTAGAAACCGCACTCAACTCGTTCACGAGATATCAGAGCAAGTATACATTCCTACCATCCATAGCCCCGCGTATAATACCTTATGCGCGATACCGCTCGTGCATATTTTCGCATTATTTAAACTATCCACGCATTATTGTACTCAACACTCGCACAGATCATAGCTAAGATATAGTTCTATGACAACTCGTTCGCGTAATATAAGAGCAGGTACAGTTTCCTACCACCCATGGCCCCGCGTATAATAGCCTGCGCCAGCTACCGCGCGTGCATGTTTTCACTCACAATTATACTAACTGCGCTGCTAAATCATAATACGGCAATGCGTTTTATTAGACCAGTGTTCAAACGTACGGTTATTTACAAAAAGTTTTCATGGCCACATGTTAGGTAGATTAAAAACACTCAAAAAACATGACACAGTCAAGTAGTAATATACCTTAAAGGTTCCACGACTTTCTCAATTAATTCCTAGTCCAGCTTCCACTTTGGAAAGAAACTAACAATTGAGTTGCATTTGTAGATATTCCACACTGCTCCAGTTCACATGTGTGCAGTATGCTCGCTTCTTCATAGAGCCAAACTGATCTTACATGTGAGTCTGAGAGTTCGAGATGTACTTTCTGCTGACATCTCTACGACATCTCCCTACAGTTATTATGCATTGCTATGTGTGATTATAGGGTGTTTTCAGAGCTAACTATTCACTTCAAATGTTACATTTCAATGTTTTTTGCATATTTTCACTCTAATTATATGACGTCACGTGGAACATCGCTATTAGGCCTGCGCAATGGCGTGATGGCGTGTTTGCTAGTGAATTAGACCCGCTAAAATTCGAGACTGTTCGCTGGCAGCAATTGATCCGTGCGCCGGCCTTTCGATTTGGCGCACGGATCAATAGCTGCCAGCGCGTGATACTTTCGTAGGAGGTTCCCGCGGTCGCGTGCGCCTTACTGCGGAACTGCGCGCAAGATTCGCGCTTAGCGGGAAGGATCAACACCTCTCAGGCGACGCTTCTCCGTCTTTCTCTGGATACATTAGAATTACATGTGAAAGGCATGGCGTCTAAATTGGCATATTGAGATCGACATTTGTTATTGCGTACCTACTACTGGCCCGTTCTCACTTTTTTATGCACATAAGATCGACTGAATGTCATTAATTGTATTTGAGTGATAATGCGCCGAGATGACCGCACTCGCAAACACTACAGAGTATTGTATATGACTATCTGTAAGGTAGGCCATTACGTCCCAAGCGATATTAACACTGACCAACACAGTAAAATGGTTAATATGATACTATATGACTGCCTGGAATCGCTAAGTTGGCAAGGCAGGATACATTAGCAGTACCTATCTAATCGCTTTTCTTCGACGGTGTAGATCGTCTATACTCCAGTCAAGATGCTTCTGCTCACGTAGACCTGGTAGACTAGAACATTAGCTGTTAGTTTTACCCGTGTGTACGGAGTATTTATCACGCAGGCCTAGTATTATAGAATCTCTACTTTTCTGGTTAGTTTCCTATTTTGCATAATATGAACTTGCTTCGGACAGTAACAGCTTTCTTTATTCTCATCATTCGTTGTATTATGAAGCTATGAGCTTCCCTCAGGTTCGATACGGTTCAATGTCATGATAAAAATCACTTTAGGCTATCGTAGTCAATACTAATAATAACCAATATCTGTGTTGCAGAACCCGACATTTAAATTTTAATTTTGATCAAACATTACTACATTAATTACATAAAAGTGTGTGCACACACGGCTAAGACAGCTGTCTACCAAATCTTCAATTTTACGAACGGATCATAGATCTCCCTGGTCAGTCACGCTCCCGAGCTGGATGTTGTGAAACGGATCACAAGTCTCTCTCGTCAGTCACGCTCCCGAGCTGAAGGCTGTGCTGTCGGTGCGGTCGGACTGAATGCGACGATCGACTTGCTAGGTTGATCGTCGCTTGAAATCTTGGGCTGCAGAAGCGGCAGTCTTGTCGCTGGAAGCTCCTCGGCGGCAGAGTGGTAGACCTCGCTGCGGTTGTGATCGGCGACGCCGAATGTTAACTGTCTCTCTGTGTGACCGAACTGTCACCAACCCGCGCGACTGCGGCGTGCGCCTCCCTTGTGTAGCCATGCGCCGACTCCATGCACCACGCCCCATCCAGGTCCGTCTGGGGCTCAGGGCGCCATCTTTCTCTCTCCTCCCACGTGTAGCTTTTTGTTGCCAACATCACTCTCCGACTTGCTTCATTTCCATGTAACGGTCGTCAAACTTCCATTATCTCAGCACTAGTGACCGCACTACATCGATATGCTACCGTTGACATGTGGGCTGTCATAATAAACCTACTTCCACCAATTGTGTGCATGCACGGCTTCACTGTGTCATTATAGTTGCTTTGTCACACACACACACACGGACACACAAATGCACCCTCTCTCACACACTTCCCTTTGAATTTTGTTATTATTGATGGTAGACATCGATATTATGAATCATAATACGGCAATGCGTTTTATTCGATCCGTGTTCAAACGTACGTGTATTTACAAACAGTTACAAAGACTTTTCATGGCCACATGTCAAGTAGATTAAAAACTCAAAAAAACATGACACAGTCAAGTAGTATACCTTAAATGTTTCAAGACTTTCTCAATTTAAAATTCCTAGTCCTGCTTCCACTTTGGAAAGAGGCTGTAACAATCTGTACAAGAGTTGTATTCGTAGGTATTCCACACTGCTTCAGTTCACACGTGTGCAGTATGCCTGCTTGTTTCCAAGTTGATCTCACATGTGAGTCCGACAGCTCGAGATGTACTTTCTGCTGACATCTGTACGACATCTCCCTATAGTTATTATGCATTGCCATGTGTGATTATAGGGTGTTTTCAGAGCTAACTCTTCCCTTCAAATGTTACATTTCAATTATTTTTGCATATTTTCACTCTAATTAAACTAACCGGCGCTTTATTAAACTCAACACTCACGTATATCATAGCTACGACATGTTTCTATGATTGGTAGAATTCTAGAAACCGCACTCAACTCGTTCACGAAGATATCAGAGCAAGTATACATTCCTACCATCCATAGCCCGCGTATAATACCTTTATGCGCGATACCGCTCGTGCATATTTTCGCATTAATTAAACTATCCACGCATTATTGTACTCAACACTCGCACAGATCATAAGCTAAGATATAGTTCTATGACAGCTAGGTAGCATTTCTAGAAATGTCACAACTCGTTCGCGTAATATAAGAGCAGGTACAGTTTCCTACAACCATGGCCCGTGTATAATTGCCTGCGCCAGCTACCGCGCGTGCATGTTTTCACTCACAATTATACTAACTGCGCTGCTGAATCATAATAGCGGCAATGCGTTTTATTAGACCAGTGTTCAAACGTACGGTTATTTACAAAAAAGTTTTCATGGCCACATGTTAGGTAGATATAAAACACTCAAAAAACATGACACAGTCAAGTAGTAATATACCTTAAAGTTCCACGACTTTCTCAATTAATTCCTAGTCCAGTCTCCACTTTGGAAGAAACTAACAATTGAGTTGCATTTGTAGATATTCCACACTGCTCCAGTTCACATGTGTGCAGTATGCTCGCTTCTTCATAGAGCCAAGCTGATCTTACATGTGAGTCTGACAGTTCGAGATGTACTTTCTGCTGACATCTCTACGACATCTCCCTACAGTTATTATGCATTGCTATGTGTGATTATAGGTGTTTTTCAGAGCTAACTATTCACTTCAAATGTTACATTTCAATGTTTTTTGCATATTTTCACTCTAATTAAACTAACCGCGCTTTATTAAACTCAACACTCACGTATATCATAGCTACGACATTTGTCTATGATTGGTAGAATTTCTAGAAATGTCACTCAACTCGTTCACGAGATATCAGAGCAAGTATACATTCCTACCACCCATAGCCCCGTGTATAACAGCCTATGCGCGATACCGCGCGTGCATATTTTCGCATTAATTAAACTATCCGCGCGTTATTGTACTCAACACTCGCACAGATCATAGCGACGACATGTGTCTATAATTGGTAGAATTTCTAGAAATGTCACTCAACTCGTTCGTGAGATATAAGAGCAGGTACACTTTCCTACCACCCATAGCCCCGCGTATAACAGCCTGCGCCAGCTACCGCGCGTGCATATTTTCACTCATAATTATACTAACTGCGCTGCTGAATCATAATACAGCAATGCGTTTTATTAGACCAGTGTTCAAACGTACGGTTATTTACAAAAAGTTTTCATGGCCACATGCCGTTAGGTAGATTAAAAACACTCAAAAACCATGAAACAGTCAGGTAGTATACCTTAAAGGTTTCAAGACTTTCTCAATTAATTCCTAGTCCAGCTTCCACTTTGGAAAGAAACTAACAATTGAGTTGCATTTGTAGGTATTCCACTCTGCTCCAGTTCACATATGTGCAGTATGCTCGCTTCTTCATAGAGCCAAGCTGATCTTACATGTGAGTCTGACAGTTCGAGATGTACTTTCTGCTGAACTCACGACATCTCCCTACAGTTATTATGCATTGCTATGTGTGATTATAGGGTGTTTTCAGAGCTAACTCTTCACTTCAAATGTTACATTTAAATGATTTTTTCTTTCGTCCTTTTTGTTCTTCGTTTTCTCTCCCGTGTGAGTTATCATGTGTGTCTTCAGATTACCTGATCGTGCGAAGGTAGTATCTCACAGATCACACTTATATGGTTTCTCTTGAGTGTGAGTCCTCAGGTGTGTCTTCGCACTATCCAGACGAGAGAAGGTAGCATCACAGAGATCGCACTTGTATGGTTTCTCTCTCGTGTGAGTTCGCATGTGTCTTTTCAAATCACGCAAAGCTGAGGTGGCGGCATCACACAAATCACACTTATATGGTTTCTCTCCCGTGTGAGTTCTCATGTGTGTCTTCAGGTGAGCCGATTGTGCAAAGGTAGCATCACACAGATCGCACTTGTACGGTTTCTCTCCCGTGTGAGTTCTCATGTGTGTCTTCAGGTGAGCCGATTGTGCAAAGGCAAAATCACACAGATCGCACTTGTACGGTTTCTCTCCCGTGTGAGTTCTCATGTGTGTCTTCAGGTGACCCGATTGTGCAAAGGTAGCATCACACAGATCGCACTTGTACGGTTTCTCTCCCGTGTGAGTTCTCATGTGTGTCTTCACATAACTCGTACAGGAAAAGACGGCATCACACAGATCGCACTTATATGGTTTCTC
>NW_014579224.1:32168-33291 GCF_000485595.1 Priapulus caudatus
TGTGTCTTCACACTATCCAGACGGGAGAAGGTAGCATCACACAGATCGCACTTATATGGTTTCTCTCCCGTGTGAGTTTGGATGTGTTTCTTCACATCACCCAATTGAGAGAATGCGGCATCACACAGATCGCACTTATATGGTTTCTCTCCCGTGTGAGTTCTCATGTGTGTCTTCAGGTGAGCCGATTGTGCAAAGGTAGCATCACACAGATCGCACTTGTACGGTTTCTCTCCCGTGTGAGTTCTCATGTGTGTCTTCACATGACTCGTACAGGAGAAGGCGGCATCACACATATCGCACTTATATGGTTTTTCCCCCGTGTGAGTTCTCATGTGTGTCTTCACACCAATCAGACAGGAGAAGGCAGCATCACACAGATCGCACTTGTACGGTTTCTCTCCCGTGTGAGTTCGCATATGTATCTTCACATAATTCGATTCTGAGAATGCGGCATCACACAGATCGCACTTATATGGTTTCTCTCCCGTGTGGGTTTGGATGTGTTTCTTCACATCACCCAATTGAGAGAATGCGGCATCACACAGATCGCACTTATATGGTTTCTCTCCCGTGTGGGTTCTCATGTGTGTCTTCAGATTACCCGATGTTGAGAAGGCGGCATCACACAGCTTGCACTTATACGGTTTCTCTCCCGTGTGACTTCTCATGTGTATCTTCACACTACCCGATGTTGAGAAGGCGGCATCACACAGCTTGCACTTATACGGTTTCTCTCCCGTGTGACTTCTCATGTGTATCTTCACACTACCCGATGTTGAGAAGGCGGCATCACACAGCTTGCACTTATACGGTTTCTCTCCCGTGTGACTTCTCATGTGTATCTTCACACCACTCAGGCAGGAGAAGGCGGCATCACAGAGATCGCACTTATACAGTTTCTCTCCCGTGTGAATGATCATGTGTTCTTTCTGGTGACCCGCTTGTGCAAAGGTAGCATCACACAGATCGCACTTGTATGGTTTCTCTCCCGTGTGAGTTCTCATGTGTGTCTTCACATAACTCGTACAGGAAAAGACGGCATCACACAGATCGCACTTATATGGTTTCTCCCCCGTGTGGGTTCTCATGTGTGTCTTCACATTACTCAGACAGGAGAAGG
>NW_014579224.1:33301-39340 GCF_000485595.1 Priapulus caudatus
GATGTGTTTCTTCACATCACCCAATTGAGAGAATGCAGCATCACACAGATCGCACTTATATGGTTTCTCTCCCGTGTGAGTTTGGATGTGTTTCTTCACATCACCCAATTGAGAGAATGCAGCATCACACAGATCGCACTTATATGGTTTCTCTCCCGTGTGAGTTTGGATGTGTTTCTTCACATCACCCAATTGAGAGAAGGCGACATCACACAGATCGCACTTATATGGTTTCTCTCCCGTGTGAGTTCTCATGTGTGTCTTCAGTTTTGCCGATTGTGCAAAGGCACCATCACAAAGATTGCACTTATACGGTTTCTCCCCTGTGTGAGTGATCATGTGCTTTTTCAGATTACCCAAATCTGAGAAGGCGGCATCACACAGATCGCACTTATATGGCTTCTCTCCCGTATGACTTTTCATGTGTAACTTCACACGACTTAGACAAGAGAAGGCAGCATCACACAGTTCGCACTCATATGGATTTTCCCCGGAATTAATTCTCACGTACTCCATCGTGCTTCAGGGAAAGCTGCCACGTACTGGTCCCACACGTCAGGTGTATATCCTGTCTGGCGGTAAAGTTACGACGTGTTTTGCTTTGTAGACTGCCTTGTCTCACTTGTAGAATTCACGTCCTATATAGGCTCTCCTACAAATTAGTAAAGATAATACAAATAAATGCATTGAACGCTGCGTATTGATGTAGAACAAAAATGCGCCCTGTTTATGTTTGCAATTTAACTGTTTATTCTGAATATCGAATTTATATCATCTAAACATCATGCGCCATTTAACGACTGTAAGGTCAAGCACATAATATATCACGAAACTAAATACACTGAATTAATATAAGAAACATCCGTTTACCCAATGAAGTCACTGAACGTCCGTGTGGTGTTCTCGTATTAGACTGATGTCACAAACGTCAATGGTGTGATTATATACCTGCTGTTATGATGAAACCGGTCAGCGATCCTGACACACGAGTAACCGGTCTGATCTCCTGATACCAGGACACAAGGTGGACGCTTCCCCTAAATAATTACAAAAGCAACTGTGCACCTCGCCCACAAACATTGCTGTAAAACTATCTCATGGTCTCTCCGGGGCTTGGTGCTTAAGTGGCATCCGTACTGTGTAGGGATGTTGACTGTTATTTCTACCAAAGTAGGATTAACTAGCCGTGTAAACAAACACTAACACCAAATCACTGTATACATAATGTTCTTACGCACACCAAGCAATCCCGCATCTCTGACCTGCTTGAACTCTGAGCTCCTCACAGCATCCTGCAACCCTTTTTAATGTATCTCAATTCATGTAGATTAAATAACTAGCTGGGCTACCCGGCGATGCATGGGATAAAGGAGAAAAAAAGCTAGAATTTAGTCTGCCATCACGGCTGTACATCCATCCCTCTCCTTCCCATTCCCTTTTTCCCCTTCCCCTCCCCCCTCCTCTTTCCATTTTCTCTTTTCCCCTTATTAGACAGACAGATAGACAGACCGACAGACGAATCCGGCCATTTATGTAGGAGGTTAATGCTGATACAGATAATATTAGCGAATGTGAATGAACACATTAGCCTAACATGCTAAATAACTAAAATGACCAGCGTCAATAAACGTAATGACGTGATCTACACAGTCTCTAAGACTTTGTATACAATGGTGATGCAGATAATATTATTATTAATACTACTATTAGCGAATGTGAAGGAACAGATTAGCCTAACATGGAAAATAACTGAAATGACCAGCGTCAATAAACGTAATGCCGTGCTACACTTTGTACATAACACTATTACAGTTAATATTAACGATTGTGAATGAACACATTACTCATTAGCATAACATGCCAAATTAATTTGACCGATGTTTGTTTACATGTTTGTCACTAAGCAATTTATGGATGCTCACTCCAAACTCGTTCCAAAATGTACTGCTCATTCGCGAGGGCGCCACCGTCCAATGACATTTTATGCATTGGATTGAATTAATTTTATTTCTTGTATGCCTGTCTCGTGCTATGGAAGAAAGACATAAATTAATTACATAATAAACATAGGAATCATAATGAGAACATGAGAACATTTGACAAAAAATTAAACAAACGGTAAGATTTAATAAATAACTATAGCACCCGTTGGCACATGACACCATAGATAGTTAACGTACATACACCCTCGTTTTTTGTGTGTGCATATTTTGTTGACTTAATTTGCAAATTTTTTTGGCTTAAAATGGTCGTCGCGTCATGCTGATTCAGAATATACATGGTGTTGGGGGTCACCTGTTAGAAGTCTCGAGAAGATAGACGGACAGATTGACAGACAGATTCCCCCATTTATGTAGTACTAGTAGCTGACTGGTGACACCTGCAAACCATATTTTACAACTGCGTACGTAAGTAAGGTCCTGGAGAAAATGCGCCAAGTTACTATGAATATTATGCTCAACTGGTGATGTCATTAGCGCGCACTATTCCAGAATGTGCTGCGAGCCATTCCAACATGCACTGCGCGCTACGACAACAGCAGCCATTTCGAAGTATTCGTACCTTTGATATTTTACTTGCTTTTAAATGGTATTTTTTACTTTTAGTCTATCTTTTTAAAGCAGCTGATTCTCGCAAGAAAATGCTTAAAAACACCTAATGTGAGCATACTTCCAGTATGAAAACATGACGAAATGTTCTCATTAATCCAGAAATTTGATCCGAGGTAGAGTGTGGTGACGTGTAGTGTTTCTGCGCGCGAGCTAACACTACACGAGCTCATTAATTATGCAGGACGCCTAGCAAGCAGACGTGTCTAATACATTACATCTGGGCAGCAGAATTATACAGAATCAATACGGCAAGCGGGATGCTCATTGGTTATATTGATCTGGGACGGATGGCATAATGAGATCATATGCTTAAAAAAGGGAGAGATGAGAAGATTCGAGAGGAGTCGAGTGTGGCACTGGCTAAGCCGACCCACGCATGTACGTTGCAACATATGTATTCAAATAAAGACGTCTACATCATATATAATATACACAATCTCTTCGACCATCACTGTCTACGATCACCGACCGACGAGTTAAAGTAACGACGAAATACCAGGGCTACATTTGGTGTCGTTTGACCAAAAGAACTGAGTATTCCTTTGCAAAACAACGCAAGATGATGATAAAGAAGAAGAAGACGAATCTACCGTGTATGAGGCACGCGCCGAAAATTGAGTAAACACAACGCAAGAGGAAGAGGAAGAAAGAAAAAATGAACATTGAGATGCTTGGCAGATTAAACAATGATGGTGACATTCGTTGTGCAGAGTTTCGCCATACGGGCATTGCACATGGAAATGCATACGAACAGTGATATGATGCGGCAGAGAACGCACATATATATATATATATAAAACAGAACATTCGCATTTGTACGACCTGCCTATGGAAGAAGCAGGAATAATAACGACACAGAAAAACGCTGATGCACATCTGAGGCTATAACGAACCGCACGCTGACGTATTGATCCGATCGACAGCCGTCGCAAGCAAGAATTACAGGAGGCAGCTGCAGAGGCACTGACGTATTGCTTTGACAGCATTTTGAAGACTGAGTTTTTGCGTATAGATTTATCAACATATCGATCATATCGAGGAAATCACCCTGTCGAACGACAGCAGAAAGATAAACTCGTAAATCTAAATATATATATATATATACATGCAATATCCAATATATTGTAGCAGCGTGTATCTAAATATACAATAAGTATCAATGACACCATAGCTCACCACCACTATCCACCTAGTACTACATTATATAAAACAAGAGTATATATAAGAGAACTCCCATTATATAGCATATCTCCCATTATAGCGACCGTAGTGAGCTCTTTAGACTATACTATGCGATCCAATAATTTGTTTTGTTTTTAAATATCAAAACGCGTGTGATATGTTTTGGGGTCAGTCTTTATTCATTCATATACCAATGAAAGTGTCAATGACACTAGTTTATAGCTCACATTGTGTGTGATAGAAGAGGGAGATGATATTTATAATTTGGCAAGTGTTTCATTCATGACGGACCAAAATGTGATCAAATGTCCTTATTCCCTGTTTCCTACGCAGGGTTAGGTTTTATGCGAAAATTAATGTTTCAGATCTGAAAGTCTGAAATCTGGCCGAGAGATAGCGCTACGACTAAATGATCGCCATTTTGGTTTTCGATTATCGCGCAAATAAAAGCAATAAAATATTTCAGTCAAATTACTGTAACGAAGAATCTAAAACACAATATTACACGTAGGTATGATTAGGTATGTAGGTAGGTAAATTTAACAAAATTGAATGAATCTAGATAGCCATTTTCATTTTTGCCAAAAGGTGAGCGTGGCTCAAAAGTAGGTCGACTGGCGTGCTCCAAAAATAGGACGTTCAAATCCCTCCCATAGGAGTAACAACTGTATGCAATTTGAAACATGTGGGTCAAACAGTTCTTGAGTTATCATTGACCGTAGGCAGACACTGAAATGCATAGTGAAATTGGCAAAATCTACCTAATTTGCATAATTTTTATAAAATATCGAAACCCCTGTAATATGTTTTGGGGGCCAGTCCTTATTCATTCACATACCAATGAAAGTGTCAATGACACTGTAGCTCACCACAAATAACGTTTTTATAATATTCAGATTTATGAACTGCCTATAAAAGTGGAGCTCCTGATGTGTAACGTGTAAGATTGAGAGGATACGCTTATTCCACGTAGCTGCTATGTACCACGTGACAATGGTGTTTCCCTGCCCATAACACAACTTTTGTCAAAGGTTAATTGGTTGCATGGAAGTGTTTACTTCGTATGAGTTTTTCTAGGCGGTAGCACACGGTTGCCATCTGTATATCGCAATAATAATTTATAAACCAAAATGAATCACAATTTGTGACGGTAGATGGCGCTATACCTGCTTTGTAGCAATGGCATTCGAAATAAATAGACTATGCTGTGTTCCGACATGTTTTGTAAAACTTTACTATAATATAGACATTTTATCGGCAGGCTGGAGAGGAAATACCAATATTGCATTAAAGATATTGTCAATGAAATCTTGTAAAACGAACCAGACGAGTGTGACACCACAGACTGTTTGTTATCTGCGTTTTTGCATAAATTGCATAAACCTACCTAATTTGCATAATTTTTTTTTAAATATCAAAAAATGAGCAAAGTCCGATCAACCTGAACTGACTAATGGAAATTTCCATTTTTCCCAAAAAATCGCCGTGGCTCGAAAGTACGCCGACTGGCGTGCTCCAAAATAGGACGTTCCATATGGGAGCATAGCAGTAACAACTACACCCAATCTTAAACATGTGGGTCAAACGGTTCCTGAGTTATCGTTGACCGAAACCAAATCCGGGATCGGACTGATAATTCGGTGAGTCGTGCCTCCCTCATACTATTTTCTGCAGGGACGCGTCGTCGTCGACGATGTTGAACGCGATAGCTAGCTAGCAGATTGGCATGCAGGCCGGCTACATGTTTGGCCTTTGTACAGTTACGAAGGTACATAACGATACAGAACGAACCCGTGCAGCTAGAGGGCAGTACGTCATTACAATGGGGTTAGCCGCTAGCTTTGTCAGCAGGTGGCGCAGCGGGAGTTAGAGGTGTTACAACGATTGCGCAATCAACCGGTCAGTTGGAAAGATATAGGAATCACGAATAGCCGATCGTATCGTCATAGCGATATAACCAAGTTAAAATGCCTTCGTAAAGTCTGCAGCGATCACTTCAGAGAGGCTGACTATACTAGCACACTTTTAAAGGCCTTCTTTAGTGATATCTCTAAACTGTCAAATTTTTACAATTATTTGAAGCTAGTATCAACACGTAAATAACGAAAGCATTCGTATATTTTTTGGTTGCCTCTGTGATATTTAAAACACGTCTTGATGTTGGGTCTATGAATGTTGAAAATCATTCATTCTGCCAAACCGGCCACCAGGTGGGAAAACGGCCTGTGACGTCAGGCTAGGTTCT
>NW_014579225.1:0-5000 GCF_000485595.1 Priapulus caudatus
ATACCTCTATCTCCATCTACGTCTCTCTTCTTCCTTCTTTCCCATACCTCCATCTCCATCTACGTCTCTCTTCTTCCTTCTCTTTCATACCTCTATCTCCAACTACGTCTCTCTTCCTCCCTCTCTCCGATACCTCTATCTCCATCTACGTCTTTCTTCCTCCCTCTCTCCCATACATCTATCTCCATCTACGTCTCTCTTCCTCCTTCTTTCCCATACCTCTATCTCCATCTACGTCTCTCTTCTTCCTTCNGCGTGCGTGTATTCGCGTGTGCGTGTGTGCATGCGTGCGTCATTGCGCGCGCGCGTGTGTGTGGGGGGTATTTGAGTTTGTATGTGCGTGCGTGCGTGTATGCGGGCCGACATGCGTTCGGGAGTGCGTGAGTGTGTGCCTGTATGTGCGTGTACGTGCAAGTGTGCGTGAGTGAGTGCTTATGTGCGGTAGTAGTATAGTAGCAGCAGCAGCAGCAGCAGCAGCAGTAGCAATAGCAACAACAGTAGCAGTAGTAGCAGTAGCAGCAACAGTAGAAACAGTAGCAGTAGCAGTAGCCGTAGCAGTACCAGTAGCGGCAGCAGCACTCGCAACAGTAGCAGTAGCATCAGCAGGAGTAGCAGCAGTAGCAGTAGCACCAGCAGTAGCAGTAACAGCAGCAACAGTAGCAGCAACAGCGGCAGTAACAGCAGTACCAGTAGTAGCAGCAATAGTAGCAACAGCAGGAGTAGCAGCAGCACCTGTAGCAGCAGCAGCAGCACTAGCAACAGTAGCAGTAGCAACAGTAGCAGCAGCAGCAGGAGTAACAGCAGCCGTAGCAGCAGCAGCAGTAACCGCAGCGGTTTCAGCAGTGGCAGTAGCGGTAGCAGCAACAGCAGCAGTAGCAGCAGCAGCAGTAGTAGTAGTAGTAGTAGTAGTAGTAGTAGTAGTACCAGCAGCAGTAGTAGCAGCAGCAGCAGTAGCAGCAGCAGTAGCAGTAGCAGCAGCATTAACAGTAGCAGTAGTGTAACATGTGGTGTACAGATGTACATTAGTAAGCTTAGGTTAGGTAGAGTAATTAAGATAGTTAGCATGTAGTTTATTGCGTGCGTGCGTGCATGCGTGCCGACATGCGTTCGAGTATGCGTGAGTGTGTGCCTGTATGTGCGCGTACGTGCAAGTGTGCGGGAGTGCGTGAGTGTGTGCCTGTATGTGCGCGTACGTGCAAGTGTGCGTGAGTGCGTGAATGAGTGCGTGTATGGAATACGAACGAGGTCATACTACAAATAATATTATGCTTAAATGGACATAATTTTAGCTGAAATGGACCTAAATATGCTGATTTGACTAAATAGACGCTGATTGAAGCAGAATAAGTGCTGATTGATGCAAAACAACTGTTGATTGATACTAACAACATGTTCAAATATTCTATATCAGCAGAATAAACGCCCATTCACGCTAAACAAATCTCCATTTCAGCAAATATGTCTCCCTCTTGCTGATATCAGCACTAACAAAGGTCCATTTCAGCATAATTGTTTCCCTTTTGCTGATGTCAGCGCTAAGAAAAGTCTATTTCAGCATAAATTTCTCCCTTTTGCTGATATCAGCGCTGATAATAACTGCTGATATGGCCCTTCTTAGCACTGATATCAGCAAAAGGGAGACATATTTGCTGAAATAGACATTTGTTTAGCGTGAATAGGCGTTTATTCTGCTGATATACGACATGTTGTTTGTATCAATCAGCAGTTGTTTTGCATCAATCAGCACTTATTCTGCTTCAATCAGCGCCTATTTAGCCAAATCAGCATATTTAGGTCCATTTAAGCTAAAATTATGTCCATTTAAGCATATTTGTAGTATGACCTCGTTCGTACACCATATGCGTGTGTGTAGGCGTGCGTGCGTACGTGCGTGGATGGCATGACTACTCTCTCTTCCTCCCTCTCTCCCATACCTCTATCTCCATCTACGTCTCTCTTCCTCCCTCTCTCTTTCCCATACCTCTATTTCCATCTACGTCTCTCTTCCTCCCTCTCTCCCATACCTCAGGAGAGAGGGAGAAGGGAGGGGCTACACGGCCCGCACGGTGATAACGGGCGCAGGGCAGTAACAGCAGCAGTAGCCGTAGTAGCAGTAGCAGCAGTAATATCAGTAGCAGGCAGCAGTAGCAGCAGTAGCAGGAGCAACCGCAGCAGCAGTAACAGCAGCAACAGTAGCAATAGCAGCAGTAGCAGTAGCCGTAACAGCAGCACCAGTAGCACCAGTAGCAGTAACAGCAGCAGTCGTAGCAGTAGCAGCAGCAGTAGCAGTAGCAGCAACACCAGCAGTAGCAGCAACAGCAGCAGAAGCAGCAGCAACAGCAATAGTAGTAGTAGCAGCAGCAGGGGCAGCAGCAGTAACAGCTGCAACAGTAGCAATAGCAGCAGTAGCAGTAGCCGTAACAGCAGCAGCAGTAGCAATAACAACTAGCTAGCAACAGTATCAGTAGCAGCAGTAGTAGCAGTAGCAGCAGTAGCAAAAGCAGCAGCAGCAGTAGTAGTAGCAGTAGCAGTAGCAGCAGTAGTAGCAACAAAAGCAGCAGCAGCAGCAGCAGCTGTATCAGTAGCAGCTGTAGCAGTAGCAGCAGTAGTAGTAGTAGCAGCAGCGGCAGTAAAAGCAGCAACTGCAGCAGTAGCCGCAGCAGCAGTAGCAGCAATAGCATTAGCAGTAACGGCCGCAACAGTAGCAACAGCAGCAGTAGCAGCAGTAGTAGCAACTGAAGCAGCAGTAGCAGCAGCAGTAGTAGTAGCAGCAGCAGCAGTAACAGTAGCAACAGCAGCCGTAGCAGCAGCGGCAGTAGCAACAACAGCCGCAGCAGTAGCAGCAGGAGCAGCAACAGTAGCAACATCAGCAGTAGCAGCAGTAGCAGCAACAGTAACAACAGCAGTAGTAGCAGCAGCAGCAGCAGTCACAGTAGCAACAGCAGCAGTAGCAGCAACAGCATGAGCATTAGCAGTAACAGCAGTAGCCGTAACAGCAGCAGCAGTAGCAGCAACAACTAGCTAGCAACAGTAGCAGGAGCAACATCAGTAGCAGTAGCAGTAGCAGCAGCAGCAGTAGCAGCCACAGTAGCATGCAGTAGCAGTGGCAGCAGCAGCAGTAACAGCAGCAGTAGCAGCAGTAGTAGCAGCAGAAGCAGCAGTATCAGCAGCAGCAGTAGCAGTAGTAGCAGTAGCAGTAGCAGTAGCAACCGCAGCAGCAGCAGAATCTCCATCTACGTCTCTCTTCCTCCCTCTCTCTTATACCTCTATCTCCATCTACGTCTCTCTTCCTCCCTCTCTCCCATACCTCTATCTCTATCTACGTCTCTCTTCCTCCCTCTCTCCCATACCTCTATCTCTATCTACGTCTCTCTTCCTGCCTCTTTCCCATACCTCTATCTCCAGCTACGTCTCTCTTCCTCCCTCTCTCCCATAACTCTATATCCATCTACGTCTCTCTTCCTCCCTCTCTCCTATACCTCTATCTCCATCTACGTATCTCTTCCTTCCTCTCTCCCATACCTCTATCTTCATCTACGTCTCTCTTCCTCCCTATCTCCCATACCTATATCTCCAACTACGTCTCTCTTCCTCCCGCTCTCCCCTACCTTGCTCTCCTCCCCTCTACCCTATGTCTTCTCCTCACTCGCTTCCCTCTTCCCACCCTCCGTTACATCTTCTCCTCCTCCCTCTCTCCCCTAGCTCGCTCCCCTCCACCTTCTCTCACCTATTTCTCTCCTCTCTCTCTCTCTCTCTCTCTCTCGCTCCTCTCTCTCTCTTTCTTTCTCTTTCACCCATATCTCTCTTCGTCTTTCTCTCTTGATCTTACTCTCTGTTATTGTCTACTCTCTGTCTGTCTGTCTCTCCCCCCTTCTCTCTCTCTCTCTCTCTCTCTCTCTCTCTCTCTATATATATCATATTATATATATATATATATATCATGTTTTCTCTCTCTCCCTTTCCATCTTCGCCCTTTCTCTTGCTAGCTATCTCTTTCTTACTTATGTCTGCTCTATCTCTCTCCCGCCTCTCTCTCGCTCTCTCTCTTTCTCTCTCTCTCTCTCGCTCTCTCGCTCTCTCTCTCTCTCCTATTCTCCGTCTCTCTCTCTCGTCTCTCCGTACTAAATCTCTGCTCTAGATCTCTCTTTCTACTCTCTCGTCTGAATACTTGCCATCCTTAAATGCGGCTAAGCTAGCAATTTTTCATGAACTATATAAAGGCTCTTTACTCAAACGAGTCAGTACGTGGATTTTTCTACTCGCCAAATTTTCTTATGAAGTTTAGTTCGTGTGCAGGACTATAAAAATCCAGCCATCGCGCTCAATGATAGCATTATTGGGCAGCCTGTCATTTCAGCGTTGACTCACTGCGATGAACTCATGTCTACGCTACGATACCCCGGCTCGGTCACCGAAAGCCCCAACTGCTGAATATTCTTATCAAACATCTTCTGCATTTACGACTAAAAAAATACAGGCTGCAATGATCTCTTATACAGTGTGGCGTATATGCGCGCGTCTCTATATGTTTTCTTTAAACGCATGTGCGCGTGGCGTGTATCGCGGCGGGTGTTGAAGTTTGTATGATGGCGCGGCGTGCGTGCGTGCCTGCCTCATGCGTGGCGCGACATGCGTTCAGGGTGCATGGCGTGAATGTGGCCAGCGTGCGGCGGATAGGTGCAACTGTGCGGTGCGTGGCGTGCCATGCAAGCGTGCCGACATAGCGTTGGGGCATGCGTGAATGTGCGTGCGTGGCGCGCGGAGTGCAAAGTGTGCGTGCGTGCGTGCGTGCGTGCGTGCGTGCGTGGATAGGGCGTGACTAACGTATACGCTGTCCTTTCACCGAGTGGCGAGATAGATAAGAAATATTTCGCAACATGAAATGCGAAATTTATAAGCCTACGTGTATAGAAACACGTTTCCGCGGCGTGGCACGCTTGCAAATAATAATTATTCTTTTCGTCTCGCTCTGAATGGAAAAGCAAAGCGACATTTGAACA
>NW_014579225.1:8339-18524 GCF_000485595.1 Priapulus caudatus
AGAAGTGTACAACGGAAAAAACGTGAACAATAGTAGGCTATTTCCAGCGACAACATATAAGTTCTAAAACTTTGGCCTCGCGAGTGATGAGAACAAGTTCTTATCAAGTATCTGCGGCATTAAGGCCATAACGAATTCTTGATGCATCTCTAAAGCAAGACCAAACCGGCTATGTCAATACGAATACTCCTGGGCGGAGATAATTGTCTCCTAAACTCGAACTCGCCTCACCCACAATGCCGTCAGCGCCGCCTCGGCATTCGCACACACGTTGATTCAGGGCGGCCTAAACGCTCACCACGACCAAAGCTAAGGGCATTATGGCTACTGCGTATTTCCGTCAGCCGCAGGAGCTTGGAGACGCTATGATTAATTGTGAAGGTGTCAGGCACCGATGCCCAAATTATGGTACTCTTCATGACACCCCATACTAGTAACTTAAGAGACTAGCGTATAGAGTAGAACGATCTAGTATAATCCACATGTTAGGACAAAAACATTAGCGCGGGGCTACCATGCAAGATGAGCCAGTAGACGGCATATAGCACGTGCTAGCGCGAAAAGGAATAACATGAGGCCGCGGAGATAAGGGCGTAGCACGAGTGCGCGACCCCAAAATGTCAGCCATATGATGAACCGAAAACGCCGGTCATCGTCATCGAAAGTTAATCGGCGGAAAAGGGCGAAAGAAACCAGACAAAACTTTTACGAAGCAAGTGGCGTAAGGGGCCGTGAGGTACGATGAATAACCAAAGGCGGTGTTGCTAGAGGCGCGGACGTGAGGCCATGTGGGAAAGTGGAGTTAAAGGAAGGGCCATATATCGTCAGCCCCGGAGAAGTAGTCTATTGGACATAGCGGTTGGTCCTTCGATCGTATAGAAGAGGCAAAGGAAATTCTGCTTTAAATTCAAGTAGCCAAAAGAAATTATTCTAGACAGCAGGCAAAGTAGAGATAACCTGTTGTCGTGAAATCTCAGGCAACTAAATTCGTTCCGCAGTTGATTTCACGTTGTACCACTCGTAAGATAATTAGATTAGCACTCTTGATTCATGAATACTATGAATACTAATTATCAATCGATAATAGTATTAGCCATGTGACAGCACAGCAATAGCATAACGACAGTAACACAATACACATACATTGCAACACACAACAACACACACACAACACACACACACACACATCACCACAAGCGTACGCGACACAATACAGGCACAACACTAAAACGATGGCGGAGGCATCACATAGCATAGAAAGCCAGTCCCAGCACACACAGCAACAACGATGCCTGTCTCCACACAGTAGTCGACCAATACAGCTAGCGCACACACGACAGCATACATCATCGCGACACACATCGCACTGGCACACACATAAAGTAACGACATGCACACCGAACAGTCGCTGCATCGGGAGAGCATGAGGCCGGTGAGATGGCAACGCGATCCACGACAGATACAGAGGCGCGCGCGCACACACGTTTCACCAGCCGTGTCGAAGACTAGCCACGCGGGCCCGCGCCGACCCACGAGCATGAAGCCGGGCGCACGTCGCAGCACACACAACACACACACAGCACACAAGTCACACAACAGCCACACATCAAATACGCAGCACCACACAGGACGACACACGACATTCAGCGCAACCGCACACACACAGCGAGCGAGCACAGGACCACAGTACGAGCACACACAGAATAAACGGCAATGTAGCACACGAACAGCAATAAGAAGGGACAACGCCCATCACACACAGAATTCACAAACACGAGACAGCACACACACACCAACAGCGCACAACCAGCTACGACACACAAATAGGGTCGCATGCAACACAACAAGACGAACAGACAGCAAGGGGCGCAGCAGAGAGTGACCTAACCGAAGTATAGAGGAAGCGGACAGCGAACAAAAAGATAGCAGCATGCACACTATCCAGTGACGCACGTCACCAGTATCGGCTCGACAGAACGCACAATTGACATCGCACGCAGCGGATACGCAAACGGAAGAGCCACCGGAGAGCACTACCGCAAGAAGGCACGCAAACACACAACAACAACTACGCACAGAGCACAACGAATACCGCACACACACACACACAGCAGACACACAGCCATATGAATGGCCAGCGGACAAATACGCATAGCACAGCAGACAGGACACGAGGGCACGTCACAAACATAAGCCAGGATACGCGTCAGTGTCCGCACGAATACTAAAGTATGGAACGCGAAGCAGCGAAACAGCCAGAGACTTCAGAGCTTGCGACCTGCAAGCATGCAACGCACAAAGCGACAGCAGCGTGCACGGCACGAACACACAAACGCACAGCCACACACACAACCACACGACAAACGCACACACGACACGAGCATGCACACTACACACTCACAATGCACCAGCAAGAAAACGCGGGCGGCGTGCACAGCACAACACAATTACAACATATGCAACAGCACACGAACACGCGAGAGACGCACACACCACGCGTGCACGAACACACAGCACACCAATAATGAAGAGTGAGTACCATAGTATATCATTAAATATTATATATATATATACTAGAATAGGTGCATAACAACATACAGCAGCAGGTACACATACATTATAACACAACCGACGAGCCACACCACACGGCAGACGAACGCAGCGTACGCAAACAACAACACAAAACGGCACAAACACAGCATACACAAACCACATGCACCAACGCACGCAGCAGCACACCCACACATAATATTATATATTTACACAGCACACACGCATACAGCATATCAAGCACACGAACAAACAACCAGCAGCGCACGCACACAACACACAGATTCTCGTCTTTTTGCGGCCGACACGTCTCTTGACGATACGCTCGATTACATTCCCTTGCCCATGCAGATGCTCAACGCACTTGTTAAGGAAGTCCAGAGCTTACTCTTAGTCAATGGCTTTCTCGCGTATGATGGGCGTGACGACTCACCTGTTAACTTCGAGCAATGGCTTTTGAACCTCCATCGTTTATTCCTGATCATTGATGAGAATGACGACGACAGACAAGCCAGATTGGCATTGCGCTTACTGGCAGGTGAGCCAGCCAATTGCGCAGCACAGGCATTGAGTGCCACACCCGCGCTGGGATGGAAGGGCTTGGCCGCCATTCTCAAAAAGCGTTACACCGATACGACAAGTGCGCCTGTCGCCTTGCAGGAATTCAAGCGTGCGAAGCAACGCTCGCACGAATCCATACGGGCGTATTCCAAACGCCTCGAACAGCATGCGCGCACAGCTTTTGGCGACCTTGATGAATCCGATGCGTCGCTCCAAGCGCGACTGATCGATCAGCTTCTAGACGGCCTTGCCCCAACCCCGGCAGGAGCCGCAGCCTCAGCCGCTTCAGGCTCGCCCGCAGTATCAACAGCCTCAGTTTTCGCCTCGCCAGTATGTCTCCGATTGCCCCACTACTACCGCACAGTCATATGCTGCCCGACCGTCTTCTGCACCATCTGTGTCGGCCGGCTCACAAATGAGGCGCCCGCCTCGTTACCCCAATCACCACGGCACTACCACACAATTTCTGTGTGTGAGCAGCCCGGCCACTATTGGCGTGACTGCCTTGCACGCCGAGAACGCACCACTCAACGTACCCAGGGAAACGCCCGGCCTCTTTTCAATATGAGACGCTGAGGAGACCGGCCCAGTTTGCTTTGTTTCATCCGCGCGTGCGTGCGCTACATAGTAACGACTCCAGTCATCTTGCACCTCTCTGCCCCTTGCGCATAGGAGCAGCACCTGCGAACGCACTCATTGATGCGGGTGCAATGACTCAATCAGCGAAGCGTTTTGATTGAAGCTCCAGTCCCGCTATGCACATTGCTTTAGTAAGAACCACACACAAGTTTTGAAGTCGGCCTCAGGAGACCACTTATTCATCCTGGGTCGCGCCAACCTACCCATACATATTACCGGCGCTATCGTTACACACCCATTCTTCATAGTACGCGGCGTTTTGCGTGACGTCATCTTAGGCTTTGATTTCATGCGCGCGCACAATGTTCAACTCGATTGTTGCCGAACCATGCTTACCATAGCTAACGTCGCTATTCGTCTTAATCTCAGCAATGCTGCTGATGAGGCTACTTCAATTTATACCGTCTCGTTGCTCACCCCTGCACACTACAGCCCAATACAGTCAAACGATGTTATGGTCGTTTCGATCAGCATCCCCCTCCTGCGCACACGTCCGTCTTGCTCACTGGTGCGAATGAGCTTCAGCCCCACCCCAATATTTATACGGTCGATACCGTTACTGCGCCCACCTCCTTCCCCTATGTCCACGTGCCCCTTTTCAATGACACGTCGGCGCCCATCACTCTGCCGCGTGGCTCTGCATTGACCCTAGCATGTAAGGTTACCCCCCAGTCGCCGACGTCTCGCCCCACGCACGTGTCCAGCACAAGCCGCACGCCACTGAGGCTGCGACCCCAGCCATCTCGCATACCCACCGCTCGCATACAACCCCACGTCAACCACGTCGCAGCGCACAACCACCGTAAGTTACCCGTCGATCTCACTCATCTAACCGGCCAGCATCGGAAAGCCATCCAGGATCTCATCGAAGCAAACAATGATTTGTTCGCGCTCAATGATGCCGAGCTTGGCCGAACGCACCTCGTTAAAATGCACATTGACACGGCTACCCATCCACCCATCCGACAGAAACCTTATCGAACGCCATTCAATTACCGCCACGCAATGGATACTCACATCAAGCGGCTATTAGACGGTATTATCACGCCATCGCAAAGCCAGTGGGGAAGCCCTGCCTTTATCGTTCCGAAACGAGATGACCCTCTCGGCAGAATGGTCATTGACTACCATCGGATGGTCTACCCCCTCCCTCGTATTGATGACATTCTAGCTTCACTAGGCAAATCGCACTTCTACTCGACTTTAGATCTTAAATCCGGGTATTCCCAGATACCTATGGCCCCCGGGGATGTCGATAAGACCTGCATAGCTACACACGACCAGTGATATTCGTATCTTATCCTCCCGTTTGGACTCGCCAACGCACCAAGCGTTTTCCAAAGACTTTTGAACATGGTTCTCGCTGGCCTGCAGAACAAGTGTGCTATCCCCTACATCGACGACATTATAATCCATTCTCCGAACCTCCAGCAGCACCTTGCTGACATACAACAGGTCTTCCACCGGTTACGTCAAGCGGGTCTCAAACTCAACCCTACTAAATGCGTTTTCTTGAAGCAGTCTGTCAAGTATTTGGGACATGTCATCTCTCCGCACGGTGTCACACCGGACGCAGCCAAAGTTACAGCAATCCAACAGCTCAAACCGCCGGCAAACGTTCGACAAGTCAGATCGTTTCTAGGCATGGCTAACTACTATCGTGCCCACATCAAATCATTTGCAAAAATTGCCATGCCCTTGACCACCCTAACCAAGAAAAATGTTCACTTTAAATGGACTGACGATGCTGAGACCGCCTTTCAACAGTTGCGAGCAAAACTAATCTCAGCGCCCATTCTCGTGTATCCCGACACTGCCAAACCATACAAGTTGTATACCGATGCTAGTGACTTCGCAATTGGAGCCGCCTTGGCTCAGGACAATGATGACGGTCACGAGGTCGTCATACAATACATTTCGCATCAGCTCACCCCCTCGCAAGCACGTTGGGGAGTCACACAACGCGAGGCATTCGCCATAATCTATGCACTGGACACCTTGCGCCACTATCTTGCTGGCGCGTCCCTTACCACCTACACAGACCACAAGCCACTCGAGTATTTCCTTACGTCGCCCACATTAAAAAATCCACGTTTGCTACGGTGGGCCACGATTCTCAGCGAGTATCAGCCGAAGATACGATACCTCAAAGGCGCCAGAAACGTTCACGCCGATCAACTGTCCAGAATCCCTGTTGGACATGACCACGTCAGCTCTGCCGACACACCCGACCCGCCGAATCACCACCTAACCCAGATCGAGGTGCGGGCCGACCCCCAGCAGCACACACTTCCTTCGTCGCCACAACACACCACCGACAACTAACCCCCTGCCAACGATCAGGTGCTGCCCACAACCAACGGCTCACCAACCCCGCCACCCCCAACCCCGCCACCCCCGACACCCCCGCCACTTGCACAAACTACATGCAAAGTAAACGCCCCAGGCCCCAGCATAGATACCATATCGCTAGATGCCATTCGTGCAGAACAGTATCAGGACGCACACTTGTGTAAGATTAGCGACATTCTTACCGCTTCCGCCCCACCACTGAAGGATCTGAAGTCCGTCGCACGCTACTTGATCGATGACGATGACCTCATTTACTACGCGGCTGAACCCACATGGCATGAGGAGCCCAGTATGCAACTCGTCATCCCACCCAAATATCAACACCTCGTCACCGCAGCTCATCATCAAGCCGCACATCTCGGTTTTCCCAAGACCTATGCACTCATTCGCAGCTACTTCTGCTGGTCAGGAATGTACGCCACCATTCATACGTTTGTCCGTAGTTGTGTTGCATGCAACTCCGCCAAGCTCCAATGCATACCATCTCCGCTGGGGGCTGCGCCATTCCCAGATGCGCCGTTCCAGGTAGTAGCAGTCGACACCTGCCAATTTCCCTTGACACCCAGAGGCCATCGCTACATCATTCATTTCCATTGCACTTACACAAGTTGGCCAGAGTGTTTTCCGGTACGGGACAAGTCCACGCAGACTGTCGCTGACCTCTTGGTCAACGAAATCATCCGCCGGCATTCATGCCCAAAGATCCTACTCTCCGATAACGGCACCGAATTTTGAAACCATGTTATGGATGCCCTCACCCGCCACTTTGGCATAACGGCAGTCCGCTGCGCCCCCTATCACCCCGCATCTAACGCAGCTTGCGAACGCTTCCATCGCGTTTTAAACTCTATGTTCGCCACCGTCGTTAACCGACAGCAGACTAATTGGGACTTGTTGCTCCCATCTCTGCTCTCAGTGTACCGCGTAAGCATTCCCGGCACATCGCAACACCCCTTCTATCTGCTGTATGGCAGACAGCCAACGCTTCCGCTTGATAACCTACTCCTACCCCGAAGGAAGACGTATGACGACGACCCCATTCAGCGAACTCTTAAACGTTTTCATCAGGCCTACGTCCACATTCGCGACGCAACCCGCAACATGCGTGCACAAAATAAGCGCCGCTATGATCGCCGCGTGCGTGAACAGCGTTTCAAAGCTGGAGATCCGGTTTACTACCACGACCCCGTACTTCAACCAGACACCACACGCAAGCTCGCATCGCCCTGGAAACCTTTTTATACAATAATCAAAATGCTGTCCCCGAAGAAGTGTCTCATTCAACACGAGTCGAGCATGCGTCACGTAACAGCGCACATCGACAACCTCCGGGCAGCACATCCCTCTGCTCGCTGGGACAAACCCCGCCCAGTGCCCGAGAAGGCACCTGCGCAGCCCCGCGCCGCTCCCACGAGGCAACAGCCACGGCGGCAAGCTACGCTCGCGCATCCAGATGCAGCACGTGCATCCACACATTCGAGCAACTCGCAATCAGAGTCTGATAGCGACGACCCTCCACAACGCCAATCGGCGTCCGACAGTCAGTTCAGCGCTACCGATCTCATTCCTCTGGCACGTTTTCGCAAAACATCACTTGCCACACCCACCGGCGACGATTTCTCTAATCAAGGAATCCAGCCAGTGGTGCCCAGCCAGGAAACAACCACCTACGAAGTGCATACTACGGCGTCCGGAGCCCGTGTATTCACTGAAACGTCCACGGACACCGAGACCGGTCACATCGCTCAGACACTGCCCAACGACACACCCCCCACACACAACTCGCCCACACAAGCCACGCAAAACGAGCAGGTACTAACCCTATCAACGCAAGGTATACCGCCGCATCCGCCGAGTGACGCCCCCGCCCGCAGCGCCACCATCCACCAACCCGCGCCTCCAACCACTATACCTGCGCCACCTTCGCAAGCCGTCCCTACGCCGCAGAAGCCCGCATGACGCACGCCATTCAGCCTGTTTCCGCACCTCTCCGATGCTCGCCCCTTAACAGCGCATGGCACACACTATGGCACACACTCTATGGCTCACGAGGCCACACGTGGCAATGGACCACGGCTAAACCTAAGCCATGATGCCCACTATATGCCGCATCCAACTCTTTTCCTAATATTGTCAGTAAGAGCATACGGTAGTCATAGAACGCGTCGCGCATTCGTAGTCCCGGAGCCTTTAGTACGGCTCGGTTTCTCTGTGTTCTGCATGCGCAATATATAGCTCGCACATAGCGCGCTTAATGGCGTCGTTTCACGACGCACGCGTACGGTTTTATCGCGCCCGTAACCTACATGTCTACCTCGTAGCAAGCATTTACCCAAAATAATGGCATCCACCGCCGCGTCCGACAACCGCTGCTGCCCCATCGCAGGACCCCGACGCCTCTACGCCTAGCGGCCCCGCCAGCACGCCCCACCGTCGCCTGACCGCTGGCTGCTGCTATGACCACTACCACCACGGCCTGGCGCACGACCCCGACCGCAGCTGCAGCTGCCATCTCGGCACGACGCCTCTCGCCCCGGGAGCTCATGAGGGCACAGTCGCTCCTGCAGCTCCACGCGGCCGACAATCACGCCACTACGACTACGACTAGCCAATAGGACAGTAGGACTGGCACACCGGCGTCCCAGCCGAGCCCAGACCGTGAAATGACGTATTCATGTATGGATGTATTAATGTATTGATGTAATGTATGCGTGTATTAATGTATTAACGTATTAACGTATTACCGTAACAATGTACTCACGTACTAACGTATTGCCGTCGTGCCGTATTACCGTATTCAGGGGTTAATGTATTCCCCCATTGTTCTTTCGACGTGTCTCGTGCTCGTACGTCTCGTGTATTGCCGCGCCTGTTGTAATGGCGTCTGGCCGGTCTCGCAGCACATAAATATAGTGCTGACATTGAGAAGGAAAAAAAGTAAAGAAACGTATTGTACCGTATCGTACCGTCTCCTACACCTTCGTGCACTACCTCCTACTACCTCCTACCCCTACTACGACCTACCTCGTTCTGCGACGACACCGTTGCACCATCACTGCGTTCCGTACGTGATGGCGCAACGTTACTCGCCACAGGTTGCGGCTCCTAACGTTTTGGAACCCCGGGGCAAGTGTAGGGAAGCGGCAATTGTAGGAAAGCGGCAAGTGTAGGAAAGCGGCAAGAGCAAGAAAGCGCCAGCTTCTCCACACTTAGCGCGTGCATTGATAATTTCCCGTGAGTCTGCTTCAGCTTCGCAGCACGGCGTAGGCTACCAATATAACACCAATATAAGTCGCGCGAGTGAGATACTGGGCCATTAGACAACGGTTATGGACTTGTTGACGCCAAAAGCGCAGGGACAAGGCGACTTGGCTTTGATCCGTTGACTCGACCAGTCCAGCTGTTGTTCCTCTCCGTTGTCCACCCGTTCCTCTTCACACGTAGCATTATTAGGTGCGGGCGCTAACATAGAACATGCGGACGTGGATGGCTGGACGGTGTTGATGCATGCTGCCAGTAGCGGTCATACGGATACGGTCACAGCGTTATTAGGTGCGGGCGCTAACATAGAACACGCGAGCGTGAATGGTTACACCACAGTAATAGTTGCAGCTGGTAGCGGTCATACGGATACGGTCACATCGTTATTAGGTGCAGGCGCTAACATAGAACACGCGAGCATGAAAGGCTACACCGCAGTAATAGTAGCAGCTGATAGGGGTCATACGAATACGGTCACGGCGTTATTAGGTGCGGGAGCTAACATAGAACACGCGAGCGTGAAAGGCTGGACCGCAGTAGTAGCAGCAGCTGGTAGCGGTCATACGGATACGGTCACAGCGTTATTAGGTGCAGGCGCTAACATAGATCACGCGGACGTGACTGGCTGGACCGCAGTAATAGCAGCAGCTGGTAGCGGTCATACGGATACGGTCACAGCGTTATTAGGTGCAGGCGCTAACATAGATCACGCGGACGTGACTGGCTGGACCGCAGTAATAGCAGCAGCTGGTAGCGGTCATACGGATACGGTCACAGCGTTATTAGGTGCAGGCGCTAACATAGATCACGCGGACGTGACTG
>NW_014579225.1:21329-24367 GCF_000485595.1 Priapulus caudatus
TTGTGATATCACAAGTACTTAATGAATTGCCGGTATAAAATTAATATATGTATTTTTCAAATAAATGAATGATAGACTTTCGTGTAATTTCAAAAATTTTCTACATGCAATATATTTGTCTTGGATTCTGTTTTGATAATGAAGTACTTGCACACTTTACATGGAAGCGATCTACTTGTAATCAAATAAATCTTTCACGGCAATGCCGTTGCCATAGCGATGCAAATAGAGTTGCTCTATAATTTCGCATGTGAACCGGTCGGCCTCTATTCTTTCTTTCTTTTGCCATTGCTAACCATAATAATTTAAAAGTTCGCAGGAATCGGGTTCACTGCTGAATTTCGTTATAGCTCGCGTTTTATATTCTTTAGAACGAACTACGTACACGAATGCACAACTTACAATATTTTAAATATTATTTTAAGCGTTTATTGATATATAAATCTTGTGTATACCCAGAATTAAGAAAGCTTTAACTAACCGCGAATGCTAACTGCTATCTATCTATCTATCTATCTATATATCTATCTATCTAGCTATCTATCTATCTATCTATCTGTATATCTATCAATCTACTTACTACCTATCAATCTACTTATTACCTATCAATCAATCTATCTATCAATCCATGCAACCATCCATCCATTCATGTTTCCATGTGTGTATGTTAGTGTGTGTGTCTGTGTGTGTGCGTGCGTGCGTGCGTGCGTGCGTGCGTATCTGTCACGTGTGTGTGTGTGTGTGTGTGTGCGCGCGTGAGTGCGTGCGTGTGTGTTTGCGTGCCTGGGGCAGCGTAAAGCCACGTGCCAAAATGTGTTTTGGGAAGGTGGCTGCCAATAATCATGTCATGTATTCACATTTCTCGTGGGGTGCGTGGAAACTGCCCCCTTCCTCCTCCTCCTCTCTCTCCTCCTCAGCAGTTGGGGCTACGTGACCGAGCCGGGTCACGGGATGGCAGGTAGACATGAGTTTATCGGGTGAGTCAACGTGAAATGACAGGTGCGATAATGCGATTGTAGACGCGTTATGCGCACTACGAAAGTAGAGGTTCTGCAAGAGACTATAAAGAGAAGACAAGACAATAATGAACGTGAACCAGCGTTTTACTCAACCTCTAATACGATATATAAATTCTCTCAGTGCACTACTGAACAAAAGAGAGCGTTTACTACAACAGTAACCGTATCACGCACTTACACCTTTCTCAGCGGGTGTCACTTTTACAAAGGCTCCTGAGTCGTCCCCCGCTATTTATACGTCGTGGCTCGGACCAACTACCGCGCTCCTTCCTTCACATCACCGGTCTCGTTTTAGCTCCCACTTGGTCAATCGGCCTTACCGAATAAGGTGGGTGTAACGAGGTAAGTGACGTTACCCGTTTCAAAGTAGATTTGTTGTAGCGATGAAGAAGGAAACCCCCAAAGTCCAGTTGGGTTTTGCAAATAGTATTTTTGTTTCTCAACCCACATGCGTGCGCACAGAAGGACGCATCCGCGTGCATCCACACTCTCGTCTTTTTCCTCTTGTTAAACCAATAACCTTCCATTTATACGTTTCTAGCTAACAATGAAATCAATCGCGCGCGCGCGGACACCCACACCTGCTGCACACATGCACAACAACCGACTCACAACCGTTTCTCGTCTACATCATCCATACTACATCAAACGCGCTGCCGCCGACTGACCCATTATGCAACCACCGTCGCGACATTTCCAATCACCCAACTACCATTTGTAACATCTGCAAATCACACTTTACAACGGGATCCGATAGCAGCAGGCTGTCATTATTTACAACTTATATAATATTTCAATAAATATTACGTACGCACACACACACACACGCACGCACGCGCGCGCGCGCACGCACGCACACACACACACGATAGACTGTCACATCAGGTGTATTGTTTTCTCAGGTGTCAGGACAGTGATCAGCATCGCCAGGGGTCGCCAGCTACCGCTACACGTGTCTGAAATACGATAGAGAAACAGTAAGTTTGCTCTTATTAAATCATGTCCGCTTTGCAATCGTTCTGACGGCATCTTTGATTTTCCATTAAAAAAATGTTACAAGCATATTTTTCCCACATTAAATACTCACATCTATTAAATCTTCGTATCTATGACATTAAACCCTTTTATAAATACACGGATAATTATCATCGTTTTAGTGCAGATTTGTCAGGTGTATGTCATGACTAGGTGTTAATGTTTTCACACGTACATTCCGTAATCAAACGCAGCCGCATGCTGGCGTACAGTGTGAGAAAGAAACAAATTTGAAACTTCTTCTAATTACGAGAGATGAAATGTTTTTTATCCAGATCTCAAGTATCGAAAAGCGGAATATATTCCTATCAATATGGGCAACCATCAATCCACTGCAATTAGGAAGACGACCGAGAGACCACCGACGAGAATACGCAGATTACTAGCGTCCCTCACAGGTTACATCTTACTAGGGGCAGCTCGACAGACCGCAACAATCTGGGCAGCTGCTAACGGTTACACGGATACGGTTACATCGTTATTAGGTACGGACGCTAACATCGATCACGCGGACGTGAATGGCAGAACCGCAGTAATAGCAGCAGCTGCTAACGGTCATACGGATACGGTCACAGCGTTATTAAGTGTGGGCGCTAACATAGATCACGCGGACATGAATGGCAACACCGCAGTAATAGCAGCAGCTATTAACGGTCATACGGATACGGTCACAGCGTTATTAGGTGCGGGCGCTAACATAGATCATGCGGACATGTATGGCATGACCGCAGTAAGAGCAGCAGCTCGTAACGGTCATACGGATACGGTTACAGCGTTATTAGGTGCGGACGCTAACATAGATCACGCGAACGTGGTTGGCCACACCGCAGTAATAGCAGCATCTGCTAACGGTCATACGGATACGGTCACAGCGTTATTAGGTGCGGGCGCTAACATAGAACACACGGACGATAATGGCTACACTGCAGTAATAGCAGCAGCTGCTAACGGTCATACGGATACGGTCACAGCGTTATTAGGTGC
>NW_014579225.1:24713-26411 GCF_000485595.1 Priapulus caudatus
TGCGGGAAGACGTGAAAGACCTGATGGAGCAAGTCTGCAAGGAAATGAAAGTCATAAACAATGACTTCTCTTGCACGCCCATTCTGATAGGCAGCACGGCCAACCGCACAAAAGCTGGTCTGCCGGACGAATACGACTTCCTATTCGAAATCGATAGATATCGAGAAAAATTAATTATTGAAAACACAAAATCTAATACAGCTGGCTTTGTAACAATTCGCGAGGAAAACTCACACCAGCATATTTCGGTAAATCTAAAGGAAGAATTTGTTAAGCTATTATGCCGAGCTGTATCGAATGTCATGAAAAACGGAGGACATTCATTCAAAACACAAAAGTCAAATATTTTGGCATGGAACAAAGTTTGCACTCAGTGCAATTTGAAATTTGTTGGTGGCGGACATTTTAGATATCTACCTATATCGGTAGATTGCACGCCGGCAGTACGAATCTCGGGGAAACCAGCTGGCGCAACAATCTTTCCTGGTGACCACTACCACGTGGTACCCAAGCCTGGCGTGGACTCAGATAATACGTGCTGGTCCGTCTGTACGGCAGTAGCGGAAAGCAAAACGATCACAAATTTCCATCCCGTTTATCGCCAGGCTCTAATCACAGCAAAGGCATTTCTTGATCCTCGAGTACATGATTGTTATTATAAGTGTAAAAACATATTGAATAAGGATGAGTTTTTTACAGACGATGACTTTATAACTTTACGTACATCTAACATAGACGTTATTCAGCTGTATATCGCCACTCGCTTTAAGCCTAGGAAACTGATCGACTCCTACCTCCTAAAACTTGCGCTGCTTCATGTCGCATCACTCAACCCAGCGGATCCGCCGCCGTTCCCAGTAATCGTGCGTAAAATATTTGAGTATGTACAATCGTGTACAATTACGCGCAACATATATATGCCGCATCCTTATATTAGTAATTTCAATGTTTTGGCCGAGGACTGCAATAAAACAATCACACACGTGCCTGTCGCGTATTTGCGTGAGCGGCACGTGGATGAGTTACTGGGACGTCTTAATAGTGGTCCGCTGGTTAGTGAGAGCGGACTTATAAAGTTCAGCGCTAAAGAGCTGTGGAAGAAGATGGAGGGGTCGGTCAGTGAAGCGTGGCCTAAACATGTAGCATATATGAAACGCTATTTTATTAATGGCTACACCGCAGTAATAGCAGCAGCTGTTAACGGTCATACGGATACGGTCACAGCGTTATTAGGTGCAGGCGCTAACATAGATCACGTGGACGCGAGTGGTTACACCGCAGTAATAGTAGCAGCTGCTAGCGGCCATACGGATACGATCACAGCGTTATTAGGTGCAGGCGCTAACATAGAACACGTGGACGATGATGGCTACACCGCAGTAATAGTAGCAGCTGCTAGCGGTCATACGGATACGGTCACGGCGTTATTAGGTGCGGGAGCTAACAAAGATCACGCGGACGTGAATGGCTACACCGCAGTAATAGCAGCAGCTGTTAACGGTCATACGGATACGGTCACAGCTTTATTAGATGCAGGCGCTAACATAGAACTAGCGTCCCCCACAGGTGACAGAGAACTAGCGTCCCCCACAGGTGACAGAGAACTAGCGTCCCTCACAGGTGACAGATTACTAGCGTCCCTCACAGGTGACAGATTACTAGCGTCCCTCACAGGTGACAGATTACTAGCGTCCCCCA
>NW_014579225.1:27754-28821 GCF_000485595.1 Priapulus caudatus
ACTAGCATCCCTCACAGGTGACAGATTACTAGCGTCCCCCACAGGTGACAGATTACTAGCGTCCCTCACAGGTGACAGATTACTAGCGTCCCCCACAGGTGACAGATTACTAGCAGCAGCTGGTAGCGGTCATACGAATACGGTCACAGCGTTATTAGGTGCAGGCGCTAACATAGATCACGCGGACGTGAATGGCTGGACCGCAGTAATAGCAGCAGCTGGTAGCGGTCATACGGATACGGTCACAGCGTTATTAGGTGCAGGCGCTAACATAGATCACGCGGACGTGTATGGCTGGACGGCGTTGATGCATGCTGCCAGTAGCGGTCATACGGATACGGTCACAGCGTTATTAGGTGCGGGCGCTAACATAGAACACGCGAGCGTGAATGGCTACACCGCAGTAATAGTAGCAGCTGCTAGCGGTCATACGGATACGGTCACAGCGTTATTAGGTGCAGGCGCTAACATAGAACACGCGAGCATGAAAGGCCACACCGCAGTAATAGTAGCAGCTGCTAGCGGTCATATGGATACGGTTACAGCTTTATTATATGCAGGTGCAAAAATAGAACTAGCGTCCCTCACAGGTGACAGAGAACTAGCGTCCCTCACAGGTGACAGAGAACTAGCGTCCCTCACAGGTGACAGAGAACTAGCGTCCCTCACAGGTGACAGATTACTAGCGTCCCTCACAGGTGACAGATTACTAGCGTCCCTCACAGGTGACAGATTACTAGCGTCCCCCACAGGTGACAGATTACTAGCAGCAGCTGGTAGCGGTCATACGGATACGGTCACAGCGTTATTAGGTGCAGGCGCTAACATAGAACACGCGAACGTGAATGGCTGGACCGCAGTAATAGCAGCAGCTGGTAACGGTCATACGGATACGGTCACAGCGTTATTAGGTGCAGGCGCTAACATAGATCACGCGGACGTGTATGGCTGGACGGTGTTGATGCATGCTGCCAGTAGCGGTCATACGGATACGATCACAGCATTATTAGGTGCGGGCGCTAACATAGAACATGCGGACGTGGATGGCTGGACGGTGTTGATGCATG
>NW_014579225.1:28831-39299 GCF_000485595.1 Priapulus caudatus
GGCGCTAACATAGAACACGCGAACGTGAATGGCTGGACCGCAGTAATAGTAGCAGCTGGTAACGGTCATACGGATACGGTCACAGCGTTATTAGATGCGGGAGCTAACATAAAACACGCGGACGTAAATGGCTGGACCGCAGTAATAGTAGCAGCTGGTAACGGTCATACGGATACGCTCACAGTGTTATTAGGTGCGGGCGCTAACATAGAACACGCGGACGTGAATGACGGCACCGCAGTAATAGTAGCAGCTTTTAACGATCATACGGATACGGTAACAGCATTGTTAGGTGCGGGCGCTAACATAGATCACGCGGACGTGAAGGGCAGCACCGCAGTAATACTAGCAGCTGGTAACGGTAATACGGATACGGTAACAGCATTGTTAGGTGCGGGCGCTAACATAGAACACGCAGACAATGGTGGCAGGACCGCAGTAATAGCAGCAGCTTTTAACGGTCATACGGATACGGTCACAGCGTTGTTAGATGCGGGCACTAACATAGAACACGCGGACAAGGCTGGCTGGACCGCAGTAATAGCAGCAGCTGTTAACGGTCATACGGATACGGTCACAGCTTTATTAGATGCGGGCGCTAACATAGAACACGCGAGCGATGATGGCTGGACCGCAGTAATAGCAGCAGCTGATAGCGGTCATACGGATACGGTCACAGCGTTGTTAGATGCAGGCGCTAACATAGAACACGCGAGCGATGATGGCAGGACCGCAGTAATAGCAGCAGCTACTTACGGTCATACGGATACGCTCACAGCGTTGTTAGGTGCGGGCGCTAACATAGAACACGCGGACGATGATGGCAGCACCGCAGTAATAGCAGCAGCTGCTAGCGGTCATATGGATACGGTCACAGCGTTGTTAGATGCAGGCACTAACATAGATCACGCGACCGTAGATGGCGTGACGGCGTTGATGCATGCTGCCGGTTTCGGTCGTACATCGTGTGTCATGAAGCTACTAGCAGCAGGAGCGCGGGTGGAGCGTCGCGATAACGATGGCAGGACGGTGTTAGTGTGGGCTGCCGACGGCGGTGACGCAAGCATGGTGACGAAATTATTGGATAAAATAAGGGCGTGGAATCCTGAGGACGTGCAAACTGCGTACCAGGTGGCCGTAGATCGCGCCCGTGACGTCACCATCAACGACGGCTATAGAGAATCCGCCGGCGCTATACTGGCGCACCAATACTTTGTCAGTGAGCTGCCCGACCATTGTTATTGTGACATAGAACGTAAGATATCACGCTGTAATGTCAGTGGTGTGACGTCACTGTCTGATATATGGGAGACGCCAGGCTTGGGAAGATTAGAGCATCAGGGGGAATGCGATCAAATGCGGGACGCCGTGCTAGACCTCATGGAGCGAGTCTGCAAGGAGATGAAAGTCTTAGACAGTGACTTCTCCTGCACGCCCATTCTGATAGGCAGCACGGCNATTAGGTGCAGGCGCTAACATAGAAGACGCGGACGTGAATGGCATGACGGCGTTGATGCATGCTGCCCGTTTCGGTTATACATCGCTCGTCATGAAGCTACTAGCAACAGGAGCGCGTGTGGAGAGTCGCAGTAACGATGGCAAGACGGTGTTGGCGTGGGCTGCCTACGGCGGTCACGCAAGCATTGTGACGGAATTATTGAATAAAATAAGGGCGTGGCATCCTAATGACGTGCAAACAGCGTACCAGGTGGCCGTAGATTGCGCCCGTAAGATCACCATCAACGACGGCTATAGAGAATCCGCCGGCACTATACTGGCGCACCAATACATTGTCAGTGAGCTGCCCGACAATTGTTATTGTAACATAAAACGTAAGATATCACCCTGTAATGTCAGTGGTGTGACGTCACTGTCTGATATATGGGAGACGACAGGCTTGGGAAGATTAGAGCATCAGGGGGAATGCGATCAAATGCGGGACGCCGTGCTAGACCTGATGAAGCGAGTCTGCAAGGAGATGAAAGTCTTAGACAGTAACTTCTCCTGCACGCCTATTCTGGTAGGCAGTACGGCCAACCGCACAAAAACTGGTCTGCCAGACGAATACGACTTCCTATTCGAAATCGATCAGGAAACATTAATTATTGAAAACACAAAATCTAATAGAGCTGGCTTTGTAACAATTCGCGAAGAAAACTCAGACCAGCATATTTCGGTAAATCTAAAGGGAAATTTTGTTAATCTATTGTGCCAGGCTGTATCGAATGTCATGAAAAACGGAGAGCATTTATTCAAAACACAAAGATCACATATTTTAGCATGGAACAAAGTGTGCACGCAATTGAATATGAAATTTGTTGGCGGCGGAAATTTTAAATTTCTACCTATATCGGTAGATTGCACGCCGGCAGTACGAATCTCGGGCAAGCCAGCTGGCGCAACAAGCTTTCCTGGTGACCACTACCACGTGGTACCCAAGCCTGGCGTGGACTCAGATAATGCGCACTGGTCCATCTGTACGGCAGTAGCGGAAAACAATATGATCAGAAGTTTCCATCCAGTTTATCGCCAGGCTCTAATCACAGCAAAGGCAGTTCTTGATTGTTATTATAAGTGTGGAAACATATTGAATAAGGATGAGTTGCTTACAGACAGTGACGTTACATATTTACGTGCAGTTAACATAGACGTTATTCAGCTGTATATCGCCACTCGCTTTTGGCCTAGGAAACTGATCGACTCCTACCTCCTCAAACTTGCGCTGCTTCATGTCGCATCACTCAATCCAGCGGATCCGTTGCCGTTCCCAGCAATCGTGCGTAAAATATTTAAGTATGTACAATCGTGTACAAATAATCGCAACATATATATGCCGCATCCTTATATTAATAATTTCAATGTTTTGGCCGAGGACTGTGGTAAAACAATCTCACACGTGCCGGTCGCGTATTTGCGTGAGCGGCACGTGGATGAGTTACTGGGACGTCTTGATAGCGGTCCGCTGGTGAGTGAGAGCGGACTTATAAAGCTCAGCGCTGAGGAGCTGTGGGAGAAGATGGAGGAGTCGGTCAGTGAAGCGGAGCCTAAATATGTAGCATTACTCAAAAGCGCGTTTATTAAAGCTTGGAACCGACTGTCTGACACCTGCGATAGATAAAACCGTTTAGAGATTACGGACTGAATGCAGCTTTCAAACCTTCAGCTGTCTCTGACTGTGCATTAATTAATTAATAATTAGTTTATTTATTCATTCAATTATTCATACTTTTATTTATTTATTTATGTATCACTTGCTGTAAATTATTGTGATATCACAAGTAATTAATGAATTGCCTGAATTGATATGAAATTAATATGTATTTTTCAAATAAATGAATGATAGACTTTCGTGTAATTTCAAAAATTTTCTACATGCAATATATTTGTCTTGGATTCTGTTTTGATAATGAAGTACTTGCACACTTTACATGGCAGCAATCTACTTGTAATCAAATAAATCTTTCACGGCAATGCCGTTGCCATAGCGATGCAAATAGAGTTGCTCTAGAATTTCGCATGTGAGCCGGTCGGTCTCCTTTCCTTCTTTCTTCTGCCATTGCTAACCGTAATAATTTAAAAGTTCGCAGGAATCGGGTTTACTGCTGAAGTTCGTTATAGCTCGCGTTTTATATTCTTCAGAACGAACTACGTACACGAATACAAAACCTACAATATATTTAATATCATTGTGTATACACAGAATTAAGAAAGCATTAACTAACTGCGAACATTCAGTCAATCAATCAATCAATCTTTCTATCTATCAATTTACCTATCTACCTATCAATCAATCTATCTATCAATTCATGCAACCATCCATCCATTAATGCTTCTATGTGTGTATGTTAGTGTGTGTGTGTACGTGCGCGCATGCGTGCGTGCGTGCATATCTTTGTGTGTGTGCGTGCGTGCGTGCGTGTGTGTTTGCGTGCCTGGGGCAGCGTAAAGCCACGTGCCAAAATGTGTTTTGGGAAGGTGGCTGCCAATAATCATGTCATGTATTCACATTTCTCGTGGGGTGCGTAGAAACCGCCCCCTTCCTCCTCCTCCTCCTCTCTCTCCTCCTCATCATTTGGGGCTACGTGACCGAGCCGGGGTCGCGGGACCGGATGGCAGGTAGCCATGAGTTCATCGGGTGAGTCAACGTGAAATGACAGGTGCGATAATGCTATTGTAGCGTTGAATAAATTCAAGTCGGTTATAAAGCGAACAGTAGGATTGTCACAGGGAAAACGTTGTTTTATTTCGCGCAGCACTTTGTCGTCATAACCTGCCACGTTCTTCCTCCGCGTCCCCTTATACCTCTGGGCGTGCCCTTACCGTCGGGCGCGTCCCTTCCCGCCTCGCCGTCCACTTCAGCCATCGCCCCTATTGGTTCGGCGTCGGACATTAGTATGACGAGTGACCACCTGGTCTATCTTACGTCAGTTTGGACTGTGTCCAAACCCAACCCTTTGGCCCTTGGCTGGCTGCCAAACTGTCTCCGGTAACGTTTATTCTGCATGCGTTGCTTCGTAACAGTAGCTAATTATTTTAGCCCACTACTGCGTGCTCGCTACAATCTAACACCTTATGTGGCCTTTAAACTAATCGCCCATCTGCCGGTGGCATAATTACCAATCTTCTAAGCGTTGCGATGTTAATTATTCAATGTGCTGTTGGACGCTTCTATAATCGTTGTCCCTCTAACTAATTTCTCTAATACTCGTGCCACTATCGCCTATGCTCTCTATTCCTACATTTCAATATTAATTTCCGCTCTCATGATTTCTGCTTTATTACACAAGTGATTGTACGTACCAGTACAGTACAATATGTATGAGTAATGCCAACCACAATAATAGTTCTGCAGTAAACCTTGTGCAGCCAAACGCGAGCTTTGGTGTGCCGACGACCTCCACGAAAAAACTAGGTTTTGGAGCATTTTGGTTTTTAGAATTTTAGATATTAGATTGTGTACTATACGGTATATACAAGCACTCAGTCTTTCATATTATCTACTAGCGCCACCTAGCGAGTGCGCTGTGTATTCATGCAATATTAAATCCTAACCTTGAACCCAAGCCTAACCCTAGCTCTAACCCTAACTCTTGCCCTCGTTACTCTTATAATGTAAATATTCACAACAAGTAAAGCATGCAGGTAGTTTTTCGCTTGTAGAAATTTTAGAATAGTGAGCGCGTGATCTACTAGCACCACCTAGCGAGTGTGTAGTGTATTGTATAGTGTACTGTATTGTGTGTAGTGTATAGAGAAATTTTATATAAATAATTATATACAGTAAAACTCGCATAAGTCGACACTTTTGGGACGAGCATATTTGTGCCGACTAATACGCGTAAGTCGTCATTTTGTCGACTTATATTTAGGGCTCCCATCCCAGGCGCCCATCACCCCTACGCAGTCATAAACGTGCTCCACACACGACGTCAGTTCGCGCCACATAGGCCTACATAGCAGACATTAAACAATCGGGTCCGTATATCAATCGACACCGCTGCTGGCCATAACGCACTGATCGTACGCACTAGCGGCAAGCGTGGCGTGCGCCATTGGCTTTTCTGATGACTTACAGATGAGAAATTACTGTTGTTTGTATTATATGAGACCTGTCTGAGGGCGACGACTTCTACATAATGACGACTTATAAATGACGGGTTAGGCGGGGCAATTCCAATGGATTTACTATGAGAGAAAATCAGGACTTTGATTTCCATGGCGACTTATGCGAATTGACGAGTTAGACGATGACGACTTATGCGAGTTTTACTGTAATTATATAGTAAATTATACTGGAACTTTGAGTCTGGGTTTGCTGGTGGCACGCATTCCGCTGATGTGTGCATTCAGTTTTTAACGAACCATGACTGATATAAATCATTACAAACACGGATTGGCTAATTAGAGAGTGCAATACCTTAACATACTTTCTCTGCCCCCCCCCTCCGCTCCACCCATATCCTCCTCTGTCCCTCACCACTCTCTCGCGCATGATCTTGTTTCTCTTATCTGCTGCTTTTTCGTTCCTTTCCTTTCCGTTCTCCCTTACTCTCTCTTTCTCTCTCGCGCGCGCTCTCTCTCTCTCTCTCGCTCCCTCTCTTTTGCGGGCTCTATTTCTCGCGCTCTCTCTCTCTTTCTCTCTCACGTGCTCTCTCTCTCTTTCCTCTATCTAACTTACTCTCCTTCGCCTCCTCTTTCTGTCGGACTGTCTCTCTCTTTCTCGTATTTTTCATTTAAGCTGCGTTTTCTCTCGACTCCCTCTCTGCAACACACTCTCGCCCGTCTATCTGACTCGTTAGCTTTTGGTGACAGCGTGGATAGATGAGAGTGGTGCTACTGCTGTCTGCGATACTTCGAATCTAATTTAAGTTGCACGAAATCGAAACGGACAGGAAATACAGCAATTTATAACTTTTTGCGGGTCGAAGAAATTCAAGTAACCTAGGAGACGAACTCGCACGAAGATTACATACGCTTTCGGCTTTTCGAAATTTTAGTTTCTAGCAAGGTATAACCTTGTATTCACCAGCTGAGGTGAAAACAGAGACTGTCTTAGTAATTGTAGACAGTCACAACTTGCGTTGTGGCAATCTCACCGTCCGTCCTTTCCTTGCGTCGACGACGATTCGAATTTGGATCAGAATAGCCGACCAGTCTCTCCACGACCGCTTCTTCTTTCTATTGTTCTCTTTCTCTTTCTCTTTCTTTCTGTCTCTCCCTCCATCTTTCTCTCTCTTTCCCTATCTCGCTCTCTCTCTTTCTCTCTTCCTCTCTCTCTCTCCCTCTTTCCCTCACTCTCGCGTCTCTCTCTCTCCCTTCTCTCTCTCCCTCTCTCCCTCTACTCTTGATGAAAATAACAGTTTGCTGATTCTTCATCACCTGAAGCCCTCCACAACCCGCCATGCACTCGTCTGCTTAGAGACGACCTGCGATGACGTCACACGCTCGCCGCGTTTCTATTGCCAAGCTACAGATACTCGCTAGACTTAGTTAAGCTGCTATTCTAATGTAACGTTGAATTGAGGTTCGATGTAGAAATGATGAAGAAGGAATCCAAACTTGTATATTAAACCGAATAAACTTTAATATCTTGCACACAGTGTAGTCACATCTTGCACAGAGAGACGAGGAAACGCGCTCACGCGCGTGTGCTTCTTCTCGCGATCACAACCAGATTCCTCCACTCCTACGTCTCTGTCCACCCCGTCTCCTTAATCTCTCTTCTATATATTACCCCCAAACCCCCCTACATCCTAAGCGCACATGTCAACCGTTCTCCCAGACCGCGTCCTACCTCCATTTCACAATGACCCTAGGAACGCCCGACCTAAAACACGTTTACCATTCTCCATATAACATCAATTTAGCCGCACAAGATGCCACAACAACCCCGAGGATAGCCACACTCCGCGTCTCTAACTAACTCATGTAACATTTGTAAAACATATGTTACACTGAGCTTTTCCACTGTTCTTGACGTCCAGCACGCGTATATATCGACAGTACGTGATTGGGTTGCGTGGGTTGTGTGTGGGTACAGTGCATGGAATGAGAAGTCAGTATAAGTGATGAATATCGGCAGAGAGCGCACGGGCGCATGCGGCAGTGAGAAGCGTGATCATTGACTAGCGGCTTGTTTTCTTTATATTTTTTACTATATAATACGTGTACGTGATGTAATTGCGAGCAAATATATATACGCGCGCGATGTAATCATCAAAGAATGCGGAAAAACGATGCACACCCACGCACACGCACGCACACACACGCTAACCCAACCGCGCACACACACGCATACGCACACACCCATCCACGCACACACGAACACACACACACACACGCACGCGCACGCACACACACACACACACACACACACGTGCACACACACACGCACGCGCGCATACACACACACACACGCATGCACACACATGCACACCCACACACACACACGTGCAAACACTCGCGCACGCGCGCATACACACGCACACACACGCACACTCAAACTACTTATATACGTGTTTACGCACTGCTTTACGAAACTAATAAACGAATATCTTTATCAGGCACGGGCCATCAGTGTGCGAAGAAAGATGACCTCGTAAATAGAGAATGTTTTAAATCACTCTACTTTCCATACCGAGTGTTACAGAGCTGAAAATAAGTTGAAAACATGTAGTAATGCTGGAGCATGATGACAAAATTGACGTCATTTCCAAGTGATGAAATCGCCATCTCTAGGTTCATATATTCAAATTCAAATTCAAATTTATATTCAAATTCATTTATTGTGCAAAATAGCTTGCTGAAGGAGATAGGGGATGGGCTTGCGCATGCGCTAACACACTAACGTAGCCAGATTGTGTACTGGCTAGTATACGCAACGGGGACCTTACACGCAAAGTCTTCCTCCTATGTCAACTGATAGAATGTTATCATATAAATCTATGCTGGGATAACTCCTCTTCATTTTAAATGCATAATCTTTGCAATATACGATTTCTCTCGGGAGATATTGCGCATGCGATGGGATGGGAGACTAAGGAAAGGGGGCAGGGAAGATAGCTGGGGGCGGTAGAAGAAAAGGGAGGCTGAGCAAGGGACAGGGGAGGCAAGGGGAAGGACGCGAGGGCATAACGTAGGTGTTTTGTACCCTACATGCTAGGGCGCTCTCCTACTTATAAACACAGGTGTACTGATAAAAGTTTATTAGGAAAATCTATGCTGAGATACCCCCTAACAATTTTAAATGCATATTCATCACAAAATATAATGCACGCACACACACGCACACCCAACCACGCACGCGCGCACACACGCACACACACAGACACACAAACTACTTATGTACGTGTTTACGCACTCCGTTACGAAACTAATAATAGAATAGCTATCGAATGTTTTCAGGTATATATGCTGTATCGAGTAATGGTCGCTTATTGCCTCGTGACTCTCACGCACCTACGCATATATCGTATTTTACCCGTCAGCAAATATCGGCGTCTATGGAATTCGTCTAATTTGCATGTTATGAGTAATGACGTCATCGCGCAGCTGACGAATAGCGTACAATCACGTGATTGTTATATATCATTATAATAATAACCTTATATACTATTACATATAATTATTATAACAGCCTTGTGTACTATTATATAGCATTATAATAACACACATTGTAAACTATTATATGCAAATAACAACCTACACACACACACACACACACAGCACACACACACACACACAGGCCCACACAACACAACCGCAGCGCAGCGATACACACAAGCAGCGCACACAACACACACACATCACGACACGACACGCACCACACATACACACATGCAACAGGATCCAGGGGCCACATACACAAGGATCACACAGCACACACACGGTCACATACACACACAGCACACACACACAACACTGCAGGAGCCGCATCACACCCACCGCCCACAAACGCGCAACGACACAACACACACACCACACACACACAACACTACACACAGCGACACTGCACACGCACACACACACGCAACACCGGGAATGCGCACACAGCCCACACGCGCGCGCGAGCGCACGATCACGCGCACACGCACGCCACTGCGCGGACGCGCACACCACACACACGCCACACCACACAACAACGACACACACAGCACTACACAGACGCGCGCGCCGCGCGGAGCATGCACGCTGATGTGTTTATTAATGAAGGCCGCTAGCTTTTACCGCTGCCAACGCTAGCTGGCGACTCATGGGATCGCTGTTTCAATATGTAAAACACCTGCAGCTGTTTTGGGTCAAGTCATAGCACCCTGGTCACCTCCTGCTCGGCGTCTGTGTTGATTTGACAATTGTCAGCTACGGTGCAACTAGCACCCGACCGAGCAAAGAACTAATGCTATCTCATGCTCTCAATACTATACGCGCTCTCTCCTCTGCCCCTCCTTCTCATGATCATATCGCGAATTCTGCCGTCTCTGCGCCGCAGGTCTCTCTCTCTCTTCTCATATCTCGTCATCCTTCTCTCTTCTCATCTCTCTCTTCTCTCATCAGCTCGTCATCTGGGCCTCTCATCGCTCTCTCTCCCTGTCTGTCTCTTTCTCGTTCTCGATCAGTCTCTCCCCCTCTCCGGTCTCGTCCCCATCTCTCTCTCTCTCTCAGCTGCTCTCCTGCGAGTCTCTTCTCTCATCATCTCATCATCATTTCTCTCTGCTATCTCTCCATCTATCTCTCTCTCTTCTCTTCCCTCTCTCCTTCCTTCCTGTTCTCCTGCTCCTCTCTCCGTCTCCCATCTCTCACCCCCCTCACCGCCAACACCAACCGCCCCCCCCCCCTCTATTCGTCTCTCTCTCATCTCTCATCTCTCTCCTGCTCTCTGTCTCTCTCTCCTCTCCCGCTCCGTCTTCTCCGCACTCAGATCCTCCCGTCGTCCGCGCTCTCTTTCTCACCGATATGCCTCGCTTCGTCG
>NW_014579226.1:0-5238 GCF_000485595.1 Priapulus caudatus
TCTCTCTCTCTCCTCCGATGCGCGCGGCTCTCTCTCTCTCTCTCTCTCGCTCTCTTTCTCCTCTTTCTTCTTCTCTCTCTCTGACTCTGCTCTCTCTGCTCTTCTCTTCTCTCTCTCTTTACTCTCTCCTGCTCTCGCTGTCTAATCTTCTTAGTCTCCGCTTTTCTCTTCTCTGTCTTTTCTGTCTTCCTCCGCCGCTCCTCTCTGCCCCCCCCTCTCTCTCTCTCGCTCTCTCGCTCTCTCTCTCTCTCTCTTTTTCGTCTCTCTCTCTCTCTCTACTCTTCTACTGTCTCTTCTCTGGCGCCGTTTATCGGCCGCTTTGCGACGTGCTAAAGCCACTATACCTGAAGCTCTAAGTTTAGCATACGATTAGCGTGCAATCCTGCCCTCGCGGAGCAGTATACTAATCATGGTCTTGCATTAAAGCGATACCTGGCCGCTTCACCGCCCATTCGTCGTTACTATTCTGATTATTGGACTGTTCGGCTTTGTTTTGCATCTATTTTGGGAGTTATCAGGAACAGTCGCTATCTTGTAAGTAATCTTCGTTCGTGCTCTGCTTGATCTGTGCACTTGCAATGCACACGGTACCGGGCGGAGTACTGACGTAGGATACGACCCGTAACTTATTTTATGGTAGTGTTACGGGTACGTCTGCCCGCGCATATCAGAAACCCCTACTCTTAACCCCGGCCACTTACTCCGGTTACTCACCTTGATCATAGATTATATACAACACATTGTATATGCTTATAATAATCTATGGTGTATATATCTATGCCTACACAAGTTATAAGTTGCACCAGTACATTCATATGTACTTATTCCGTTCCTATTCCGATTAAAGTCAGTAATAACTATAAAAAAAATTCGCGTTCTCGGCATCGGCATTAAAAATTGTTATTTTTTGGAATTTATTGCTGGCAATTATATATATACGACCAAAGGTGTCCGACAAATACCTCTCAGTCACGTTCGCAAAATCCTTATCTGTGAGCATGTACGAGGTAAATAACAGAATAGAGACTAAGATGTTAGTAATTAGTAGTTAGTAGTAAATTCAGTGAGTTAGTAAATAGTAAAGCTTTAGTAGTTAGTAGTTTAGTACCACTGGGTCGGGGGCTAATTAGTTCAGTGGTTTAAGTAGTTGCAGAGTAAAGGTTAATACACTCATCGGCTTACTGTTCAGTAAGTTAGTTAGGTGTGAGTAGACGGTAGTAGTAGTAGTTCAGTAGTTAAGTAGTTAATGTAATTTTAGTTCCAGTAGAGTTAGTAGTTAATAAGTTAATAGTTTTAATAGGTTACATGATAATAATAGTATATAGCGCTTGAATAGTTAAATTCAGTTACATAGGTTAGTTCGTTATTTGTTAGACAGTTTAGTGTGCTACTCGAATCGTTAGATCGTTAGATAATTATGATAACCTACGCACACGATGTTTTTTGGTAGAATATAGCATGCGTTATAGATTTCCTGTCTATATTATCGCTAGCATTTCTTTAGTTTCATTGCGCGACTGTTTATCCAGACAAAATGGTTGCGAATTGTATCGCGATATTAGAACTCTGGAACTTGAAATTGCGATTTTGGTCTTGGATGTTATCAGCGGAGTTTTCCGGTATGAGAAAATTCGTCCGGCCTCGTTCCTCAACGAGTTGTCGGGGAAAAAAACAATTAATTCGCCTCTCTTTCTCTCTCTCTCTCTCTCTCTCTCTCTTCTCTCCTCTCTCTCTCTCTTCTATCTCTCTCTCTATTTCTCTTCTCTCTCCCTTTTCTCTCTTTCCTTCTTACCTCTCTCTCTCTCTTTCTTCTCTCTCTCCTTTTTTTAAATCTCACTCACTCTCTTTCTTTATCTTATATCTCACCTTTCTTTCTTAAAGGCATTAATTCGACATCGATTATGCAAAGGTCGACGAATGCTACAGTAACTGGGCACCTTTGTTGTAGCCTGAATAAGTACACTACCTTATAGTTCGCAAACGGCGTATTAGTTTTGTCCAATATCCACTGCTGGTTACTAAGAAATGTCTAATTGAAAATCCGCACGTCCAAGCAACATCGGTTGTTGGCACACTTACAAACCGCCATGCCGGCCAGTAAGCGGCCATTCCGTAACCGGCGAGGCGGTGATCATACAGATTACTGTGCAACATCGCGGGACATTTCCGGCACGTATGCTCGCACCGTCTCATGCTTGATTTTCGATCTTCCTGTCCTTATTCTGATGTGTTTGTCTGCATTCCTACGTTTATTGCGTTTTATCTTGCGGCATTCCGTCCGGGAATAACATGAATCATACGAAGTTCTTGAGAATTACAAGTAACATATTAATATGTGCGCAACTAGTGCAAATAATAACACTAGGCAAAAACAATTTACCGGACAAACAATTCTATTGCCTCAACATCCCGGTGGCTTATAGCAACATGTGAGCGTCACCGAAGCCGCAACTCGATGTTTTATTTTTTAGCTAATAAAATAGCTTTGTCGCCAGATTACCAAATTACGGATTTCCAATTAGACATTTACTTAGTAAATAGCACGTGATATTGACAAAACTAATTACGCGTTTAGGCTATAAGGCTAATGTACTTCATTAACTACACAAGTGTGCATTAGCTGTAGCATTCGTCAAACTTTGCCATAATCAGATGGGTCGAATTATGCCCTTTAAGCTGTCTCGCCCTCTCTCTCTCTCTCTCTCTTTTTTGGTCGCGCGCTCTCTCTCCTCTCTCTCTCTTCCCTCTCCTCTCGCTCTCTCTCTCTCTCTTTCTCCTTCTCTCTCTTTCTCGCCTCGCCTCGCTCACTCGCTCTCGTCTCTCTCTCTTTCTCTCTCTCTCTCTCTCTCTCTTTCTCTCTCTCTCTCTCTCTCCGCTCTTGCTTGTGCTCAGCCTCTCTCTCTCTCTCTCTCTCTCTCTCTCCTCTCTCTCTCTCTCTCTCTCGCTCGCGCCTCTCTCCTCTTTCTCTCGCTCTCGCTACTTGCTTGCTCTTCTCCTCTTCTCTTTCTCGCTCTCTCTTTCGTTCCATTTTTCTCTCTCTTCCCGCTCAGTCAAATCTCATAATTGACAATTGCATAGGCCAATACGTAACGTATTTCATCGCTGTGTTTCGCAAAACTGGTACGTTCTCCGCCGATTGGTATAGATTTCCCCCGAGTAGACCAAGTGTAGAGAGAAGGGGAGTGGAAGAGAGAGACGATATGCAGAGAGAGCAGCGAGGAGAGACGAGAGAATAGATCAACCCGAAGAGACGAGACAGGATAGAGATCGAGAGATGTAAGAGGAGAGAGAGGAGAGGGATAGGAGATGATGAGAGAGAGAAGAGAGAGACAAGACACAGAGAGAGATGACAGAGAGAAATAAGTAAATCTATAGAGAGACGACCCCGCACAGTCCTGCCGACGCAGACGAGAGAGAGACAGAGAGCGTGAGAGAGCAAAAGAGCAGACAGAGAGAGAGAGAGCAGTGGGAGGAGACGCAAAATATATTCTTAGAAAAGGAGAACATAGCAAGATGGAGTATTCAGAAAATGGTCGGAGCGAGAAAGGAAAGGCGAGATAAGAGAGCACTAAAGATAAACAAATAAATCAAACAGTATATATATATAATATATATATATATATATAGTTATATATTATAGGTACTATATAGATATTATACACATATACATAAAGAGAGAGACGCGCGCGAGGATACTATGAAAGCCTAGACAACTAAGACTGCGAGAGAGAGGAATGAGCAGCCGGAGAGCGTATTGGCTCTCTACTTTGATGGATACTATAGTGATTTCACTGCGCCGAGCAGCGCCGGGATTAAACAGTTGCCTGGGCCGGGCTTATCATATATTTGGCCGTCCCATCCACCCGCCCCTTCCTATAAGCATATAATGTTTTCTAGACCCTGTTTAGTGTATAATTATAAGCAATTAATGTTGAAAAATGAAGGAAACGCTTTAAATAATTAGCCAGAGTTAAAATTAAAAAAAAATCATATTTTGAAAAATTGCCGTTAGTTTTACCCACCATAGCTACCCTTAAAGTGAATATTATTTCCTAGCTGCCCTGGCAACTGCTCACACCACAAAAAACACGGGAGAAGAATATAAATACAAATAGAAAGCAAAACAAATTGTAGTCATATGAAAGTTTTGGTAGGCGCCGACCAGATAATTACTTTAGGAAAAATATTAAACAGTATATGTTTTTTTGCAGTCACAATCACTTTAAGGCCGCGTCGTATTTAGGGCCGGTGGGCAATGCCCCTTTTGCCCTATTGATAATCCGCTACTGACTGGGAGCAGTAACCCGGGGTGAAAGGAACCTCGATCGTTGCCCTACATCGATTACATAGGCGATTAAGAACATTCACTATCCGCCTGTTTATTGTGCAGAAAACACTGTTTTATATAGTAAGCGCCAAGGCTATTACTTGAGCGCGATGCACCGGTGGCCGGAAACACGCCGACAGCGCCATCTGTGAGTGGAAATTATAAGCATTCCCCGCCGTAGTTATTGCTTCGGCGTTGTAAATCGTTAGCGATTTGATTTGTTAATTATGATTACTATATGGGTAGCGTTCTAGGGAGTGGCTGGTGGGTGCGTCACGCACAGACGACGAGGCAGAATGTGGATCTATCTTGTCCGAAGTCACACTTACATAAACAGCAGATAAAACGAATCGGATATTGTCATCATAAACGTTAATGGGCAATTCCTGACATATTTTAGCTTCATAAACCGACTAGGCGGCAAATCGACAAGTTATGCGCCACGTAGGTGGGTGTTTTACAGCGCCAACGCTAACCCTTAATCTCGAGAGAGAGAGTGAGAGAGAGCGCGCACGAGAGAGAAGTGCCGAAACCACTAACTGTTAAAGGTGTGTATTTATAAGGTTAGGTTATATAGGTAAGGTTAAAGGTATATAATTTCCGTATGAAACTCTGCATAACTTTCTGGCAGCTCTGACTATCCCATTATCCCGAACACATCTTTACACGGGGAGTAAGGAATAATAGCTGTTCCCTCCGATCCTAAGACATTCCGTTCGTCTAACCCTTGCCCTCGCCCAATTAGTGCATAAATTCAACATTTTGCTAGTAACACTACTCCGGCGCCAGACAGAACCTGGGCGGGAAAGGAGAGCGCGTATAAGGAGCACGTACCCAGCTCAATGTGTGCGTGCGTGCGTGTGTGTGTGTGTGTGTGTGTGTGTGTGTGTGTGTGTGTGTGTGTGTGTGTG
>NW_014579226.1:6618-8249 GCF_000485595.1 Priapulus caudatus
CTGCTGCTGCTGCTGCTGCTGCTGCTGCTGCTGCTGCTGCTGCTGCTGCTGATGCTGCTGCTTCTGATTCTGTTATTGTTGCTGTCTCTGGCTGCAGCCCTGTGGCTATAGCGCCTGTCACATGCCATGTCGTCATCACGCACCCTGCTCCTGCGTGCCTGGCCGAGGTATGTGGTGTAGCGGTGTACGGGCGTCGCAGCGTACGTAACGGTGATCTCGTATGGCGACATCGCACGCCAATCCGTGTTGTTGTTGTTGTTGTTGTTGTTGTTGTTGTTGTTCTTCTTCTTCTTCTTCTTCTTCTTCTACTACTACAACTACTACTACTACTACTACTACTACTACTACTACTACTACAACTACTACTACTACTACTACAACTACTACTACTACTACTACTACTACTACTACTACTACTACTACTACTACTACTACTACTACTACTACTACTACAACTACTACTACTACTACTACAACTACTACTACTACTACTATTACTACAACTACTACTACTACTACTACTACTACTACTACTACTACTACTACGACTACTACTACTACTGCTGCTGCTGCTGTTGCTACTGCTACTACTACTGCTGCTACTGCTACTACTACTACTACTACTACTACTACTACTACTACTACTACTACTACTACTACTACCACTGCTGCTGCTAGTTCAACCCACTCACTTATAGTACTTTCACACTAACTGTGATCTTACCACAGTGAGAGAAGTGAACTAAATGCCTAGCTGACTCCATACCTGTTATCGTTACAACTATTCCATGCTATGATATACACTCGTAAAGACAGCCCAAACAACTGTGTGTTTTTTATACAACCCCGCGGGTGTATAACGTAAATTCGTCGCGGTAACCATGGAGACGAGTGCTTTGCCTCCCCGCTGTGCGCAGACACAACCGTAGGGGGAACGAACCCGCCCAACTGCCACCAACACCGATATCCATCTCTCATACGTTCATTAACGAATAAACACTATATCAAGCGCTAATAATACCTCTAATAATAGGTATTATTTGCTCTGGACTATATATATATATATTCTAATATGGTATTTTTCGGCTGCGATATTATCCCGTTGTTATGGCACAAACTTATTGCAAAGTAGGGGAGTAGGTAATCTAATTTGTTCCCGTGGCGCTACCTATCGGCCGTTTTTCGACACCCTGTATCGGACATGGTTGATCATCACCGCGACGTGTAGACTGACACCGCTCCTGTGGGCTCAGCGACCATTGCGTGTAAATCTACGCTGTCAGTAACCGCGAGCTAACTCGAACAGCGACAGTCTACGGCGAGTTATTGTTTTGTTTTCTGGCAGCGTGACGTCATCTTGATGATGACGCGGTGAGAGTGCGAACGCAGCGGTCACAAAGGGACCGCACCTGTTGTTGTAATCGACACTTGCTACTCGCTTCTGAAGCCACCACCCACGATGTCAACATCGTAGACGATACTCCGTGCTAGTGCGCGGAAACGATGCATCTGTTGTGTGTGAGGTACTGAGGTGTACGAACTCGTATGCGGGATGTAAGTTAGACCGTACTGTCGTCAAATACCAGGAGATGTTTGGTGTTAGCTAGCGTGAGGGAAAGAGAGAGAGAGAG
>NW_014579226.1:10759-15651 GCF_000485595.1 Priapulus caudatus
CCGTCCGTCCGTCCGTCCTTCCGTCCGTCCGTCGTTCCGTCCGTTCCGTCGTCCGTCCGTCCTCCGTCCGTCGTCCGTCGTCCGTGCCGTCCGTCCGTCGTGCGTCGTCCGCCTGTCCCGTCCGTCGTCCGTCGTCCGTCCGTAGTCCGTCGTCCGTCCGTCCGTCCGTCGTTCGTCCGTCCGTCCGTTCCCGTCCGTCCGTGCCGTCCCGTCGTCGCCGTTGCCGTCCGTCGTCCGTCCGTCCGTCCGTCCGTCCGTTCCGTCCGTCCGTCCGGTGGCCGTCCCGTCGTCGTCCGCTCCGTCCGTCTCCGTCGCCGTCCGTCGCGCGCGTCGTCCGCTGTCGTCGCGTGTCCGTCCGTCCGTCCGTGGCCGTCCCCCGTCCAGTGCCGTTCGTAGCCGTCCGTCCGTCGTGCCGTCCTCCGTCCGTCCGTCCGTCGTCCCGTCCGTCCGTCGCCGGTTCCGTCCGTCCATCCAGTCCATCCATCCATCCATCCATCCATCCATCCACCCGCCATATATAGATGGGCTGGAAGCAGTGTTATCTGTACTGTCAGCTAGTATACTGTAATCGATTGACTTCGTTGCTCTCTAGATTGTCTGCTATGTTTGTTATAAAGATCGTTTCTCCGGACTTTAAAGGCTTTTTGCCAAAATGCTCAGCTCCAGACGAATACTCGCTGACGGACGATGTACTCACCCTCTACTGTTACACGTACCTACAACAATTTCTTATCATAATTACGTTAAACCTAGTAACTCTATTTCAAGATGCACTCAAACTTTTGCATATCTCTTTCCTCGCCCTTTTATTGTATCCCCTTTCCCTCGATCTATTTCTTCTTTCTTCTCTCTTGCGTTTGTTCACTGGCCATGTACACTAATACAATTACATGATTCCAAATCGCTGGCAAAGACTTCTTTGCATTTCTTAGCTACAACTTAACGCCGTATTAAATAAACCATGTTGCTCTTATAAGAGATGCATCCCCAGCGTGCACGAATATCAGCTTTTCATTCTCAAGAGGTCAATATATATATATACGCTTTCAAGACGAAAGATTCTACAACCTGATACGCCAATGGGACGACCTATCTCTTTTTATACGATCTTAACTTTAAATAACCTACGACAAGCCCAGAAACCTCAAATGCCCAGTGATGCCCTCGCCCGGCCCCCAAAAACCATTAACAATTCCCATGTTAGCGAATAACCAAACATTTTCGAAATAAAATTGAACCGGGGTTTTGCAGGATATTAGATTTAGATGAAAATCATGACATCGAACGGCATCAGGCGTCCCAAAGAGTAGACTAAACCGTAATATTCTTTTCTTTCTTGCGATACTAGAAATCGTTTTCGCTACATTAAAAGCCCTCGGTATAGACGCTAAATCGAACGCCATGTGGTATTTTATAGCCGAGTAACTCTATGAACTCACTCTTGTCTTGATGCGCATTGAGGTCCATCAGACAAGACGTACGGCTGCAGGCATAGACGGATCAATACAAAGCCATCCCCTCAAATCATCCAGCGCCAACATTTTATATCAATAACCGCCCAAAGTCATTTCGTACGATGAAAGAGAAAGGGAGACCGAGAGGAAGAGAGAGAGAGAGAGGAAGAGGAGAGGGGAAGAGGAAGAGGAGAAGAAGGACAGAGCAAGGAGAGAGGCGAAGGATAAGATATAGGGAGCAGAGCGAGAGAGAGAGAATGAAAAGAAAATAGAGGAGATTGACAGAGGTGGAAAATTGGCGAGAGAGGGACAGCGCGAAGAGAGAGAGATCGAGAAGAGAGAGAGAGAGAGAGAGGCGAGAGAGAAAGAGAGAGAGAGAGAGAGAGAGAGAGAGAGAGAAGCGAAAGAGAGAGAGAGAGAGAGAGAGAGCGAGAGAGAGAGAAGAGAGAGATATAGTGAGATGACTAAGATAGATGATAGGATAGGATGATAGTAGATAGAGAATAAGACAAGACTTATTAGTCCGAGTCCGACTTATTTAATCCATCCGCGATGGCGAGGATCACGTGATACTAGCGGACGATCGTTTGGTGTGGGGTCTGCGCCATATAAATAATAATAAAAGAGTCGATATTAAACGATATATCGATCGAATCGATATATAGATATTATAAGGATTAGATTTTAGAATATATAGATAGTAAGTTATAATATATTATTTCTATGGTCTGCGCGCGGCCATTGGCGCCTGGCGACACACTGCGCGCTCTATTCCACGAGCGCGTCTGTGGTTCTGAATCCGCAAGGGGAGGGGGAGGCTGGAAGGGGTGTATGTGCGGTCATCCAGGTTCTCTGTGCAGTAATTAGCAACTCGATAATTTTACGTAATTGTAAGCGTCTCGGCGATGTATATATCCATATGCGCCACGTCGTCACTTGTAAAAACGTGAAACCTTTCACTCTAGAAGCGCGGGTTGGTAGACCCTCCACATGGCGGTGCGACGGCAAAAAGAACGCGGAACGTTTCGCGCCAAAAGGCGGCTAGAAAATCGCAAAAAAGTAGGAAGCGAAGAGAGATCGAGCGCAGAGATCGCGCTCGCGGAAATTGTGGATTTTGTGAAGGCTGGCTGCTTGTCGGCGAGGCAGTTAGCGGCACGCATACGATCAACCTATAGCTTAGATGACAGCTGGTCCGGGTTACACACTCGACCAATACCAGAATGAAAACTGCCTCGATATCTCGATACAGAAAAACTAAGCGGGCAAGAAAAAACAACGAAAGAAAGACCGGAGAAAACGCTACGAAAAAAAGGCAAATATTGCTGCTAATCGACCTCCGAATATGAATTCCGAGAGTGCCCAATATACGTATCGTGTTGACATACAAACCTACGCTTTGTTTGTTCACCCTCGTCTTACGCTTCTGCTCTTTACCCATCTGTTGCTATTCTAAACAATTATTGTTTGTTGGTACGTTACGTTACGTTACTAGTTCGTGTTTGCTTCTTGTCTGCATTGTTGCTATTAACCACTCTGTGGCCTTTCCACACACCAACGAAGTACGAGGTTACATATCTAATAAGATAAGAACAATATATAATAACAGATATAATATATAACCACAGCGGAGGTGGCCATCATGTAGATTTGTAGAGATAGATGTGATGCTCAGTTTAATACATGTAATTGCCAAGAAAGCCTTGATGGAATGATTAGCAACGGCGGTAGATGCTAGATGAAATGTCAGAGAGAGAGAGCAGAGAGAGCGAGAGAGAGAAGAGAGAGAGAGAGAGAGAGAGAGAGAGAGAAAGAGAGAGAGTGGAGTGAGTGAGAGAGAGACGAAGAGCGAGAGAGAGCAGAGAGAGCGAGAGGAGAGCAAGTGAGAGAGAGAGAAGAGAGAGAGAGAAGAGAGTGAGTGAGTGAGAGAGAGCGAGAGAGAAGAGAGAGAGAGAGAGAGAGAGAGAGAGAGAGAGAGTGAGTGAGTGAGAGAGTGAGAGCAGAGAGAGAGAGGGAAGAGAGAGAGAGAGAGAGAGAGAGAAAGAAAGAGAGGTAGCGGAGAGAGAGAGAGAGAGAGAGAGAGAGAGAGAGCGAGAGTGTGTGTAAGAAAGTCGGGAGGCATAAGATTCTGGCCTACAGACTACAGTACTGTGGCTGTACTTCAGACTACAGGGCAATTAAAGCCGTTCATATCATGGCGCTGAAAATATACAATTAATCTATAATACGTAGGCTTCGTGGTCCTCATATGTTAAAACACCACTCTATATAAATAAATAAATAAATATAATATTATATATATATTAGATGTTTTTGTTTGGTTGTTTACGTTATCGTGTCTAAGCGCTGTGTACTCAAGTGGCATTTGCTAAGACTAAAACCTTGACAATCCTATGCGTCCTAACTAGAAATCTACGTCAAAAACGTGGGGCGCTCGGTTTTTTCAAACACAGACAAAGGCTCCACGAATTCGTGAAGCTGCCATCATCCAATGATTTCTGATCGCCTTCTTTTATTGATATAGAAATCTGGTTTCTATCGAAAAGGGCGTCTTTGCAGCCAATCTATATTCTGGATTCTGGAGCTTGGAGGCACAGCTATGACGTCACAACTACGGGCTTTCAGCGCATTCTATCGCTTTTAATCAGGCAGCGCATTCGTCCCAGTTATGTATATGCATTGCATATCTATATATATATAGTATATATAGATATATATAGTTATATATATATATCCGCTAAGTGCGGGTTTTGCTGCGAGCTGTGGAGAGTTGATGAGAGAGAGGATGGCAGAGAGAAAGGGAGAGAGGGCGAGAGAAGAGAGAAAGAGAGAGAAGAGAGAGAGAGAGATGAGAGAAAGAGAGAGAGAGAGAGCAGAGAGAGAGAGCGAGAGAGAGAGAGAGAGAGGAGAAAGAGAGAAAGAGAAAGAGAGAAAGAGAGAAAGAGAACGAGAGAAGAGAGAGGAGAGAGAGACGAGAGGAGAGAGAGAGAGAGAAGAGAGAGGGGAAGGAGGAGAGAGGGAAAGAGAGAAAGAGTGAAGAAGAATAAAGAGAGGGGAGAGATAGAGAAGCGATAGAGAGGAGAGATAGAAAGAGAAGAGATTTGTATGGCGTAGCCAAAAAGGCAAGACAACTGAGTTTGCTCGTGTATACGGCGCACGCTAGCGTGTACACAAACATCAGCAGAGCACACTTATGCCTTCCGGTGCAACGCACAGAGCAATATACATGCGCACACACCGACGATCATGCGATGCATTCACTCGCATGCACGCACGGCCCACATACGCACACGTCCACACGCACACTAACGCACAACCCACAAACAATCACAGCACGAAACGCACGACGACAAACACACACAAATACATACACACACAGAGCTCACACTGACCACACAGACACCCACACGCACGCACACAGCACAGCACAGGAAGCCACAG
>NW_014579226.1:15676-28752 GCF_000485595.1 Priapulus caudatus
ATGCTGCTACTGCTGCATTGCTGGTTGTTGTTGGCTGCTGTGTTTGCTGTTGTGTGTTACTACTGCTGCTGCTGTTGTTGCGTGTGTGTTTACTGGGCACTGTTTGCTATGCGTTCTACGTATATGTTTTACTACTGCTGCTGCTGTTGTGTGATTGATGATGATATGGATGAATGATGCGATGATGCTACTTACTATGCTACTGCTACGGGACGGCTACGGTACGGCTACGGCTATCTGCACTGCACTGCCACTGCAACTGCCATGCTAGCTGCTACTGCTTTTTTTTTTACTTTTTTTTGCCTACTCACTACTTTATACTCTACTATACTTCGACTACTTTACTACTACTTACTACTGCTACTATACTTACTATACTACTAATACTACTACTCTACTTACTTGCTGCTACTCTACTGTTACCACTATACTACTATACCTCGCTTGCCTATCTTTCTAAGTGTATGCGTGCGTCCGTGAATGAGCATCCGGTGATGTAAACAATTTGCTTAGAAGCTATTTCACAATCACCGGCCCAGTAGGCAAGGACTCGCCTGATTCGTTTCATGATTATCTCAGACACACCCGAATAATGCGCTGCACGCATGTTGATGCAGAAAGTGGCGTACCCGACTGCTTAATTATTACCTGTGCTGAAGCCCGATCACATGACAATAACAATACCATGTATTCAAATGACGACGGGAACCCTTTAATATGTCACTATTTACTATAACCTTAGAACTAATTAAAGGTATAATTTATATATGATATTGTTTTATAATACTGAACATATCAGCCGCGAAATCGCTCCACAACAAGTTTACCTTAATAACGATCGCAAGTCGTAAACGAAGACCCAGTTATATAGCATCAACAACAGAAATGAAAAGAAAGAATACATTTAGACGAAGTTTAAAGCGAGGCGCTTTGTTATTAGAAGTGTAGGTGCTGATTATGTAGGGTGTGGTCACTGCAGCAACCATTAAATTTATTTACAAGGTGTTAATAGGTTAACATTTTCCACGCCACCAACATACACAACACCGCCTGCTCGCGGTCTTGCTCGCACGCTACCAGCACGCTTCCGCCTACGACAGCAGGGGGTAAAGGAGTTACAAGCTCGCTAAGGTTGTAATACTCACAGGACATCGCCAGCACTCGGAGGCGGAGACGGCCGCTAGGTCACAATGGATGGCCGGAAAAATGACGCGTAAATCACGCGATCAGCTGACAATGCGACGGACGGCCAGGTGTCGCAAGCGAGTTGACACGTCACATCGTTTGACAGGTAGTATATGGTGACAGAGGTCGATGTTTGGCGCTGCGGCCGCCGCACCGCAGCGGGAGCGCTATCATGTGTGGCGAACATCGCACAGTGGAGTCCTTTTATGGATGAATATATGGACATTGCTCTGGAATGAGGGCGATTGTCCGCCATCTTTCACGCTTGTCTGCGATAATGAACACTGGCGCATGCGCGCGATACCGCTGTTTGAGGTCGGCGGGGATGTTCCGCTCGGTGTGCTCCATTCTCGCTCGCCGGATCGCGAAGTTTATCGATGGGGAAATGGGTGATTGTTAGAAATGAATGAGACACCCGTGTGCCAGCTGTCTCTCGTGTGGTAGTAAACATAGTGCTTTGTAAAGCATGCTGTTCAGTAAGCCACCACGCACACACACACACCCGAACACACAACACAGCACAGCACACACCACACGCACGCGCACACGCAGCACGCACGCACACACACCCACACAACCACACACACCACCACACAACACACACACACCACACACAGCACACACACACGCATGTTGCCCGGGGAAGGTTAGAGACGTGTGGGCGGTCACGGCATGCCAGCCTTGCAGTAGACGCACGCGTGCAGGCTAGCCGACCCAGCGCTGGCTTGCGAGGATTGCTCTCTAATACATACCGGGTTTCCTACCCTAGCAAAATCCAGTTTCTTGGAGCTGCGTGAGAATGTTAGCAGATAAGAAACTTTAGGAACGTCGTATATGAAACAATGGAGCGGCATGCAGAAGATTAGCAGGAGCCGGTTTACGAAGCGCTAAATTAAACTTAGTATGATTAAATCACTAGCTACTTACTTCCGTAATTATGATTAGTTATCATACTTAAAAATCTGTTCAACCGAGCGAGTTTGAAGTACATATTTACTAATTCACATTAATTTAGCAACTTCAGACATGATAGAAGACTGGCGCTATCGGCCACCCTCTCGCCTTAGTTACGTCGATGGGGAATCGAGTAATTCGAGAGTAGGGAGGAGTACCAGTCTAAAACAATTACCACTATATTCATATGGCGGACAAGCCAAAAATGTCTGGCAAGGTCCGGATACATGAAAAGAAAATTAATTATGTAACTATATGACCTGAAGTAGTACAGCAAATCTTGATAATTTAAATTTATCTTGGCGGAAAAAAATGGAAGATAACAATTTCAATTGTAAAAATTGCAGCGTACTTATGATTCATAGATACTACCTACAACTACTTCTGACCTCGAGAGGCGATCCTATGTCCCCCGGCGGTACTGCCGAACCGTTTACTACGGTAACTATCTAATAATGCCGCAGAATAACGAGTCTAGGGAAGTCGCTACGCCATACTCACCTAAACCTAACCTTAACCATAAACCCTAATCCTAACCTTAACCATATCAAATAGTGACCAGGGCTACCCGTTCCGCGCAGATTTAGTGGGATTTAATCATGTTCCCTGAGTAGAACTAATATTGTTGATTAACTACTAATCATGCTTAAATTAATTACGTTCGTATGAAAACAGTCACTTCAATTTGAAGTACGAGAAGTTAAATCATGATTAAGTTATTTGCTGTCGTAAAACAGTCCTTCAATTTAATTGACAGAGAAGTTAATTCATGATTACGTGATTTAATCACGATGTCAATACTTAAAGTACGCTTGTGAAAACCCGGCCACGAGAGTTAATATATGACAACATAATTTGTACATTATTAAACTCCTGAATATAGTAATCACTATTAATAGAGAGAGAGAGAGAGCGCGGAGAGCGAGGTGGCCGGGCGGCGACAAAAAAAAAACAACAACCCCGCGCGGGCGCGGCCCGGCGGCGCGGGCGGGCGACCCGGGCGGACGGGCCGGCCGGGGCGGCGGCCACGGGACACTAAAACCCAAAAAAAGGGGGGGGCCCCCCCCCGGCGGGGCGGGGGGGCGGCGCGAGACATACCCTACGCGCTTCCCGCGCCCGGCCCCCACAAAAAAGAGCGAGAGCGGGCGAGAGGGGGGAGAGGAGAAAGATGGAGAGAAGGGCGAGAAAGAGAAGAGGGATAGAGGTAGAGATAGAGATAGGATAGAGATAAACTAGATAGAGCAGATAGTAGAATAGACTTAGTCCGAATAGTATTTTTGGCGACGCTCTGCCATTTTACCCTGATAATAAACAAATAACCATAAACACAACAACACAACAACTATAATAATAAATAATATAGCATCTAGTATAATTGGCCGTAGACTCGAGCCACGCACAAGAAGGCGTCTGTTATGCATCGCATGTATAATGTATTGCTGACATAGTGAAGGTCCGCCCTGGCGCTTATCAGAACACGATGGAATCATTTCATAGCAGAACACACTTCGCGGGAAGTTTTGTGCCGTTGAACACGGTGTGGAATCTCCAACGGTGCATACTACCGGACGACATTTAAACTATTCCATTGAAACCTGGCATTCACCTGCGCGTATTATATACCGAAGATGAGTTAGAGACAGCGTGACAAACAACTTTTGGTAGTTTCAGCGAATGAATCTCAAACGATACGAAACGACAATCAGCAGTAGCAACAGCAGCAACAACAGCAGCAACAACAGCAGCAGTAGCAGCAGCAGCAGCACAAGCTTGGGAGAGAAGAGAGAGAAAGATAAAACGAATCTTTCCTCGCGCGTCTTCGTGGCAGTGAAATCGAACTGGGCCAGCGCGTCCCAGCCGCATCCCAGCCGCAATCACTGTCTGTCACAGATGAGTCCGTGTGCCTGGAATAATAACACACCGAGGCGTCGCTAAGCAACGCGACGCTGCTGTCATGGCAACACCGTCAGCTTCTACCGCCGTCGGGCGCTCTGCAAACGGACTACTAACAATATCACGGTCGTCGGAAGAAGAAAAAAACCGTCGTTGTTCGTCGCTAGAATTGATCGCAGCGTTTAAACTGTCGATTTTGCTACGGTTTATTTCGGAATTGTGTCCGCTTTCAGATGTCCACCGTCGAAATCCGCCGTGGGAATAAAGTTTTCATATCAGCTGGTAGAAGAATAGTGGGTTTAGTAGAGAATAGCATGGGTTGCTGCTGCTGTAACATTAACGCTATCCCGACCGGCGGCATCGTTGTTTGAACTACAGTGTAGGCTGTGGGGCTTGTCAAATGTACAGAAATCTGTAAGGTCGACCCATTCGTGTGTGATATGTAGATTATGAGTGCAATACTCATGCAAATAAGAGCTTGACAACTTGTTTCTCGTGATGTTAGTCTTGTAAACAGCAGTAGAAGCATTAGACGTGGCATTCACACGCATGATAAGGATAGAGCTGTGTATATATATAGATGTGTATCCCTGGGAGGCTCTTGTCAGAAACATCTTAAAGTTAATGCTAATGTTTAGTTTTTTTTCACTTAAGACATGTTAATGTTACGCGAATAGAGCTGACAGAAATGCATCGCTGAATTTTAATTTTACTGATAATCTTACGTGTCGTCATCATAATATATATTATGATTTATAAAAACACGAACGAGAACTGCTAAAAAGATCGGGAGAGGGAGGCAATTAATGTTTAACTGAGCATCACATCGTATCCTCTACAATCTACATGATGGCCACACTCCGCTGTGGTTATATATATATATCTGTTTATATATATGTTCTTATCTTATTAGATATGTAACCTCGTACTTCGTTGGTGTGTGGGAAAGGCCACAGGAGTGGTTAATAGCAACAATGCAAGACAAGAAGCAAACACGAACTAGTAACGTAACGTAACGTACCACAAACAGTTATATTGTTTAGAATGCAACAGTGGGTAAAGAGCAGAAGCGTTAAGACGAGGGTGAACAACAAAGCGTAGGTGATAGTCAAACACGATACAGATATATTGGCACTCCGGAATCATATTTCGGAGTCATTAGCAGCAATATTTGCTTTTTTTCGTAGGCGTTTTCTCCGGTTCTTTCTTTCGTTTGTTTTTCTTGCCCCGCTTAGTTTTTCTTATCGAGTATCGAAGGCAGTGTTTTCATTCTTGCGTAATTGGCTCGGTGTGTAACCCCGGACCAGCTGTCAATCTAAGCTATAGGTTGATGTATGCGTGACCGCTAACTGCCTCGGACCAAGCAGCCTTCACAAATCCACAATTTCCCCGCGAGACGCCGATCTCTGCCGCTCGATCTCTCTTCGCTTCCTACTTTTTTGCGATTTTCTAGCCGCCTTTTGGCGGAAAACGTCGCGTTTTTGCCGTCGGCACCGCATGTGGAGTGTCTACCAACCCCGCGCTCTAGGTGAAAGGTTCACGTTTTTACAAGTGAACGAGTGCGCATATGTATATATACATCGCCGAGACGTTACAATTACGTAAAATTTCTAGTTGTAATTACTGCACAGAGAACCTGGCATTGACCCGCACATGACAACCCCTTTCCAGCCCTCCTCCCCCTCCCCATGCGGATTCAGAACCAGACGCGCCTCGTGGAAATAGAGGGCGCAGTGTGTCGCCATGGCGCCATGGCGCGCGCAGACCATAGAAATAATATAGATAACTATCTATCTATATATCTATCTATCTATATATCTATATATCGATCTATCGATATATCGATTTATATATCGATCTATCTATATTATTTATATGGCGCAGACCCACACCAAACATGTCCGCTAGTATCACGTGATCCTCGCATCGCGGATGGATTAAATAAGTCGGACTCGGACTAAATAAGTCTTAGTCTTATCTCTATCTACTATCATCTATCCTAGTCATCTATCTTAGTCATCTCTCTCTCTCTCTCTCTCTCTCTCTCTCTCTCTCTCTCTCTCTCTCTCTCTCTCGCTCTCTCTCTCTCTCTCTCTCGCTCTCTCTCTCTTTCGCGCTGTCCCCTCTCTCGCAATTTTCCACCTCTGTCAATCTCCTCTATTTCTTTTCTCTCTCTCTCTCTCGCTCTCTCCCCTATATCTTTCCTCGCTCTCTCCTTGCTCTTCCTCTCTTTCTCCTCTTCCTCTCCCCTCTCTCTCTTCTCTCTCTCTCTCTCTCTTCCTCTCTTCTCCCTCTCTCTCTTTATCGTACGAGATGACTTGGGCGTGTATTGTATAAAATGTTGGCGCTGGATGATTTGAGGGGATGGCTTGTATTGATCCGTCTATGCTGCACCGTACGTCCTTGTCTGATGGACCTCATGCGCATCAAGACCAAGAGTGAGTTCATAGAGTTACTCGTATAAATACACATGGCGTTCGTTAGCGTCTATACGAGGGCTTTATAATGTAGCGAAACGATTTTCTAGTATCGCAAGAAAGAAAAGAATATTACGTTTAGTCTACTCTTTGGGCGCTGATGCCGTTGATGTCATGTTTTCTATCTAAATCTAATATCCTGCAAAAACCCCGGTTCAATTTTATTTCGAAAATGTTTGGTTTCGCTTAACATGTAATTGTAATGGTTTGCGGGCGAGGGATCACTGGGCATTTGAGTTCTGGGCTGTCGTAGGTTATTTAAAGTTAAGATTATAAAAAGAGATAGGTCGTCCATTGGCGTATCAGCGTTGCTAAAATCTTTCGTCTTGGAAAAGCGTTATATATATATATTGACCTTTGGAGAATGAAAGTTGAATATTCGTGCACGTGCGGCATGCATCTCTTATTAAGAGCACATGGTTTTATTTAATACGGCGTTAAGTTTGTAGCTTAAGAAAATGCAAAGAAGTCTTTGCCAAGCGATTTGGAATCATGTAATTGTATTAGTATAACAATGGCCATGTGACAAAGAAGAGAGAAGAGCGGAAGAAATAGACAGGGAAGGCGGTATACATAAAAGGCGAGGAAAGCAGATATGCAAAGGTTTGAGTGCATCCTTAAAAATAGTACTAGGTTTAATGTATTATGATAAGAAATTGTTGTAGTACGTGTAACATGTAGGGTGAGTACATCGTCAGTTCACGCCGAGTATTTCGTCTGAAGCTAGCATTTTGGCAAAAAGCCTTTAAAGTCCGGAGAAGAAGAAACGATCTTATAAACAAATTAGCAGCAATCTAGAGAGCAAGCGTAAGTTCAATCGATTACAGTTACTAGTGACCAGTCAGATAAACACTGCTTCCAGCCATCTATATATGGCGGGGGGTGATGGCATGGATGGATGGATGACCGGGCGCACGGAGGACGGACGGACGGAGGACGGACGGACGGAGACGACGGACGACGCGGACGGAACGGGACGACGGACGGACGACGGGGACGCGACACGGACGGTACGAACGGACTGGACGGGGACGCACGGACGGACGGACACACGGACGACGCGGACGACGCGCGCGACGGACGGACGACGGAGACGGACGGACGGACGGACGGCGACGGCACCGGACGGACGGACGGAACGGACGGACGGACGGACGGACGGACGTACGGACGGCAACGGACGACGACGGGACGGACGGACGGACGGGAACGGCACGGACGGACGACGGACGGACGGACGGGACGGACGACGGACACGGACGGACGGACGGAGCGACGGACGGACAGGACGGACGGCCACCACGACGGACGGACGGCACGGCGACGGTACGACGGACGGCGACGGTACGGACGACGGACGGACGAACGACGGACGGACGGACGGACGGACGGACGGACGGACGGACGGACGGACGGACGGACGGTACGGACGGACGGAAATCGGACGGACGAGACGGACGGACCGGAGGACGGACGCGACGGACGGACGGACGACGGACGGACGGACGGACGGCGGACGGACGGACGGACGGACGGACGGACGTGACGGACGACGGACGGACGAAGACGGTACGGACGCGACGTAGTCGGACGGACGGACGGACGGCGACGGACGGCGACGGCCGGACGGACGGACGGAGACGGACGGACGGTCGGACGGGACGGACGGAACGGACGGACGGACGGACGGACGGACGCGCGGAACGGCGGACGGCGGACGACGGACGACGCGAGACTGGACGGACGGGACGGACGGACGGAGACGGCACGGACGCGACGCACGAACGGACGGACGACGAACGGACGGACGGGACGGACGGACGGACGGGCGACGGGACGGACAGACAGACAGACAGACAGACAGACCAGACAGACAGACAGACAGACAGAGACAGACAGACAGCACAGACAGCACAGACATGACAGACAAGACAGAGAGACGAACAGCGGACAGACAGACAAGCACAGACAGACACGACAGACAGACAGACAGGACAACAGACAGACGACAGACAGACAGACAGACGACAAGACAGACAGACAGACAGACAGACAGACAGACGCGACAGACAGACAGACAGACAGACAGACAGACAGAACAAACAGACAGCAGCAGAACAGACAGAAGACAGACAGGGACACGACAACAGAAGCAGAACAGACAGACAGACAGACAGACAAGAACAGACAGACAGTCAGACAGACAGACAGACAGAACAGACAGATCAGACAGATAGGATAATAGATAGATAGATAGATAGATAGATAGATAGAGTAGATAGAAACAATATACGATAGATAGATACATAGATAAACGAAAATATTAGATAGCATAGATAGAAAAGGCGGGCGGCGATAGAGGAAAGATTGCGAGGAGAGACCGGGGTCCCGTGTGATGGAGAGGTGTTCCTCGTTCCACAAGTCGAGAGATAGAGGACGGGGCGATGTCGTGGAGGATAGAGAGAGAGAGAGAGAGAGAGAGAGAAGAAGAGAGAGAGAGAGAAGCACGGCGTGCGAGTGTGGTTGAAAGCAGCTAGAGCGAGAGAGAGAGAGCAGAGACGAGAGAAGAGAGAGAGGAGAGCGGATGAGAGAGAGACCGAGAGAGAGAGAGTAAGAGAGAGACGATAGAGACAGAGAGAGAGGGATCGAGAGAGAGAAAGAGGAGAGGCGAGAGAGAGGGAGAGAGCAGAGAGAGCACGACGTGCGAGTGTGAGTAGAGAGAGAGGAGAGGAGAGCGAAGAGAGAGAGTTAAAATTCTGCGGCCACTTTCGCTGTCAATTCAACATTTTCAGGCCGCAGCATGTGTTTCTGATTTCGTCGCAGTCTTCCATCGCTCACGCTGCACTAGTCCCCAACACCACCACCCCACCACCAGCACGGCCCACCAGCAGCAGCAAGGAGTGTTAACTACAACTTCTTAACCACCGCGCCGCACTGAGAGATGAGACTTGTAAACTTTATGGGGGTATCATTTCCTCTGAAGGTACAGAATTCCGCGGAAGCTGCGCATGCCTTCATGCCTCGCACAGCCCGCGGTGCTACCACCGCGCCACGTCGTAACTCTATATTCACTTAAAATAAATAGTCGAGTTTATCATATTATTATTCCTGGCGACGGGTGAGTGACTTGTCTGAGTTCAAAGTTGGTCTTCACAAGATATCTGCTGGTATAACTTCGGTTCGCTTTCTCGCGATCGAGTGATATTGACTTTTCAGCGGTTGGTTTGTTTCCGGCTGACGTTATTTAGTTGGGTGGGACTCCAGGAACAGCCCCTGTTGTTGTTTGATGTTTTAATCGTTTCTGATATTCGAGCCATTATTGCTTTTTCTTTTATTGCCATTATTGTTTTGCCGTATGTGCGGCGGCTATAGCCGTCAGTATTAACGTGGGTTTATGGGCGATGCCCGATGTGTGTGTGTGTGTGTGTGTGTGTGTGTGTGTGTGTGTGTGTGTGTGTGTGTGTGTGTGTGTGTGTGTGTGTGTGTGTGTGTGTGTTGCGTGGGTGCAGTAGCATTTGATTCTGTCGTTTTTGTTATTGGCAGTGATAGGGTTGTTGTTGTTGTTGTTGTTGTTGTTGTTGTAGTTGTTGTTGTTGTTTTGTTGTTGTTATACTGTGGCTCCTGCTGCTACTGCGGCTAATGATGATAACGACGACGATGATGATGATGAGGAGAACGAAGAGGAGGATAATGATGATGATGATGATGATGATGATGATGATGATGATGATGAAGTTGATGATGATCATCATGATCATGTTGATGATGATCATGATGTCAATGACGATAATAATGATTAATCTAAAGTAGATTTTATGTCTCTAGCACCGTAATAATGGGTAGATTTCTGCGTTGCGAACATATAACGTTATAGTTATATATTAGTTTCGTGTCAGATGCTAGGTTTCCCAACGTGTCCTAGCTTTCCAACAACATTGCGGGAAAACGCGCGCTGCATGACAGGTAATTTCACCCGCCGCGGCGGCATAGCGGCGGCGCGACGGGTGAAATCGACACCGTCACTTATTTTTCTTTCCGTAGACGCATCGAGCGTTTACCGATAGAGGCGGTGTCGGTTTCTCCCCCCACAGCTGAAACCCAGCAGGGGAAGCCTCTCTCGCGGAGAACGGTTGGGGTCGCGTGACGTCACGCCGAGATTGTAGAGTTCAACGCGTAAGGACGCCTGGACGCCAAGTGTAAATATTTACGAAGTCGAGTTGCGATTTGATTTGAAACTGCATATAGCGGCGCCTCGTGGTGACGGGTTGCGTGTAGCGACTGGCGGTGACTATACCCAGCAATGCTTAATCTAGCGAGTGTGGTCAGTAAGCTGGTCAGTTAGTCATACGTTTACAACAACCCGAGCTCTCTTTTCGACCAGCTGTAGTAGGGCCGAGGTTTGTTCGTAAAGGGTTATGGTTAGGTTGCCTAACTTTTCAACTAACACCAACCATAATACTGATCCCAACCCTAACTCTATACCTAACGCTAACTCTAACCCCAACTCTAACTTTACCCCCAACCCCTAACTCTATACCTAACGCTAACCCTAACCCTATTCCTAATCCTAACACTAACACTAACCCTAACCCTACCCCTACCCCTACCCCTAACCCTAACCCTAACCTCTGACGTCAACCTCCAGCTGACTTACTCTCTTCGTGCGCATGCGTATACGCGCACACCTATACGGCAGAAAATCCAAGGCGACTGCCGGTTTGAAATTGCTGCAAGTGGACGTGACGATTGACTCTGTAAAGGCTTACCATCAACGCGTTTTGTAGTGTCATGCTAATGTTTACGCTGCATTGTTAAAGGGATACTACTCTAGGATTTTACTGCATACAACTGTACTTACTGTATAACAAATCGTCTATACCCACACGTACTTGTTACCAGATACCTAATTTAATTGTAATAATTAATTATACATCAACGCTACAAAATTTGAACGACGCCAATGATACCCGCGACCGTGCTGCCACCCTGAAAAAGTTGCGCATTTCCAATTGTATTTTGCACATTACAGACGAAGAACTAATCACAAAGATGCAATTATATTTATACCTAAATGCTATTTAACCGAACGATCTTCATTTTAGGACAAATTTATCCATAATATAACTGAAACTATATGTCGTTTATAGGATATTACAATCCTTTTGCTTTTAAATTAATAAATAAGAAACACCCTCGGTCTGTAGCCTTTGGCTAAAAAGTCGTTTTGCGCAACTTTTCAGATCGTGTGCTTTGAGTGGCGCCACCGTCGTTGTAATCAAACTGCAGTCGTTAGTTTTAAAACATTAAAAAAAAATAATGGTAATTCAACCATATGAAACTTTTTATGTAGCGTAATTTGAACCTAAACTAACTGAAAATAACCCTAGAACTTAGAGTAAATAATCCATTTAGGCTAGGTTTACACTAGGCCTACCGACGTTATGTTGGCGAATCGGCGAGTTGGACCAACTTCCCAATTCGGCAACTCCGAGTTGGCGAAAATAGATATCCATGTTCTAATATCCCAACTAGTTGCTATCGATTCGTTGGTCGCGCAACGTTTGCATTTACACTGCCGATCGTAGGTTGTATAGTTGGGAAGTGGGTCCAATTTGCCAATTCGCCAACACAATGTCGGTAGTGTAAACCTAGCTTTAAGCGGTACTCACCGATTTACAGCAGTTACATATTACAGCGTACATGTCGTGAGTTTATACTACGATCAATACGTTCACTCATCTTCCCGCTCGCATTACATTCGACTGAAGCCATTTCCCCACTCGTCTGCTGCCCAACAATTCAATTGTCGTCACAATCGCACGCAACAAACCCATCCGTCGTTACACGTCGCACGGGCCTTCTCCCCAAGGAACTCCTCTGCCACTGATGAATTCTTCCCGTGTTCCCGTCTTTCGTGGAGCCCGCCGGGTCGGGATGGCGTGCTTTCATCAGCTTTTATAATCGCATCATTCATTTTTTCCCTAGCTTTCATAATTCGCTGCTCTCGTATAACTATGCTATGATCACATTAACTTGTGTGATGCTATCTCACTCGTCTCGCTGGACGGCTTTCACAATTGTCGTTTCGGTACGTTTGAATCATTCGCTAAACTACAAAATTGTTGGTTTTCACGCTGCTTCTAACTCATCCTCGTTATAAATACGCGCAGGGGGAATGCCAGGTTTCAATGGAAGGTTTAAATGCGCCGGTATTATGCACGTTGGGAGATTCCACACTCGTGTTCAACGCGCCAAAACTCGCCGCGAGTGTGTTCTGCTATGAAATATTCATCGTGTTCGTATAGCCATGGCGGGGACTCTTCACTAGTAGCAATACATTATACATGCATGATAACAGAGCCTTTCTGTGCTGGCTCGATTCTACGCCAATTATACTAGAGCTATTATTATTATTATTATTATTATTGTTGTTGTTGTTGTTGTTATTGTTATTGTTATTATCATGGGTAAAATGGCAGAGCGCGCCAAATACTATCGATCTATCTATCTATCTATCTATCTATCTATTTATCTCTATCTCTATCTCTATCTCTATCTCTATCTCCC
>NW_014579226.1:28777-36980 GCF_000485595.1 Priapulus caudatus
GGCCCATATTATACAAGTAGCAAGTGTAAATAATTGCCTTTACAGGCAATATTACACTATGTAGCCTGCTTGTTATATGAAAGACAACCCGCACTTAAAATTTTTTTTTAAAAGTAAAAAAAAAATCGGTCCAAATGTTTAGCATGTACAGAAATAAGACTTTTAAAAATCCTTTATCATGTTAGGCCTACGCTGCCATCCTTACCGTCACTCACATAGTCACCATTACCCCAGGTTTTGCAATACATAATGTTCCATATCGAATACTAGTGTAAGCCGATTCTTGAACAGCAGATATGCACAGCATAAGTACTGACCTCATCAGCTCTACATGCTGTTCGTGTTTCTGCATGCAGACGCGAGCGACGACGAACACAGGAATAGATAGGTATGCCATGCAAGTGGAGAGCATTGCGGCTGGCCTTGCCGGGGCCTTGATATATACTATTGATATATGCACCACCTATGCGATGCATCGCAGCATTGAACCAATGCTCCATAAGTGCAGCTAATGACATGAATTAAGGATTGCTAGAATCGGACGGTCCCCTTGGCCCCTTCTTTGATGCACCTGGCCCGCACCTTCAGTCTAATGCTTAAATCATCAAGGTTAATCGCAGATTATGAATATTGAGGTGACACCGGATTGCTGAGTCTCAATCGAATGCTGGTGTGTTTCCGCTTGTGTTCTTTAGCTTTTTACACTAAACACAAAACAGCCCTACCATATTTTAGCATGCATCTGACATGTCAGAATGCAGGCGCCTTGTAAGATCAGCATTTGAGCGTGAAGTCCGTGTCACCGACCGTCGTGCGTCAACAGTTGGGCGCAAATCTTAACCGCTCGACGTACGGTCATGATATTCGGGGACGTGGGGGGGTGTAATCCGAAAACGATTGGGAATTGTGCGAAGCTGGGGGGTCAAAGGTAAAACGGGGAACATTGCCCATCCTTAACGTTAAGGTATAAGGGAGGAAAATGCAGAATTGCGGCAGCGCGCAAAATCATAAAACGGCTCCCCTAGGCTCGTGATAAGTCGGCTGTGGTAGACAATCATGGTAGGAAAAGCCAATCACTGTGCCGAAATTGGCAGGTGCACAGGTCAATAGGTCAATGGGGCACAGGGAATTTTAGACATCTTTTCTGAGGACATAGAGTATAGATGGAAGCGATTGGAAAAACTTATTTTGGTTTTCAGCGGTGACATAACCATATATTTAATAGGCTTTATTGAAAGACCCATCGAAATGTGCTTATAAATGACAGAGTGAACCAGCCTAATGCAACGCTGCAAGTTGACACCACAGTAAGGTAAACATCACCACATCGCGCCGAACTCACCGCCGCGAGCGCCGCGCCGCGCGTACCGGCGGCTAGAGGCATAGCGGTGTTAATGGCACAGCGAGGTACTATGAAAGGAAAGGGATGGGTTTAAGAAGGAAGGGTGATGAAAGAAATTTGCGGATCAGCAAAAGAATGCCTGTAGCACTCCACGCTCTCAGTTTTACTCTCCACCAGCTTTCGATCCTTGTTTCTATTGAGCAGTGATTTTTTTTTTGATTGTTTGATTGTAGAAGCCAGGGAGACGCTGTGTCACCGCGAAAGTCCACAGAGCGGACGAATTCTCTAATCAGGAGGCCCGGCACGACACTACGCCGACGCGCTGACGGCCAACGAAGGCGGAGCTTTTCACAGATACATCCAGAAAACTAGAGATGTGGAGTGCCAATATTCTATGGCGAGAGTGAGTATATATATGGGCAAGCAAATTAGATCACTGCATGAGGATTGGCAGCGATATTGCTTCGCTCGATGCGGCTTAAGACTCTAACACCGCATATCCACGCTTGTCTGTGCCGAGACTAGTCGAGGTGAACCACTTGAGGAACTAAGATGGTACGTCCACGGCCTGACACACTCGCACCGGATCTGCGACGGTAAATCTGGTACGCCCGCCAATGTTCGTGGGTCCGGCGGGGGATTTCAAACGCTCGTGCTGTCCATTCATCGCTTCGGCCGGTCGCGAAAAAGTCTAATCGAGGGAATGAGGTGATTGTTAATTAAATGAGATAACGACTCACGTGTACAGACAACTGTCCTCGTGGGTAGTAAGCATAGTAGCTTTGTAAAGATGTGTAGTAACCGGGCACAGGCACGCAAGACACAGCACACGCCGACACACACACACGCACACAGCACACGAATGCCAAGTCCATCGGTTCGCTACACACGGTACACACGCACACCACAAAACACACACCACTCACAGCACCGTCAAAACTTATAGTTAGTGCAGCGTGTGGATACTCCTCAGGCGCACCACACACACACACCGCGCCGGCCACACACACACACACAACACACACAACAAGCACAGTCTAAGTTGAGAACAAAACCCATCTACCCAGAGAAATGCCCATGGCGTGAAAGGGGCCTCGTCCCACGACATTCTAAAGGGACGGCATATGTACGAGAATAAATTTAACGGCGTGGGACAAACGGAAGAAATGCAAAACTATCGGGCTTTGCTAAAGACGGAGTAAAGCAAAAAGGCGGGCACGAATCGACAAGCCAAAGGAGGGCAATTACGAGCATGTTGTATTTATTCTCCGCCCGCTAATCACACACACAGGCTGCACACACTACACACGATGTTGCCCCGGGGAAAGGTTAGAGGACGCGGTGGGCGGTCACCGAATGCCAGCACTGCAGTAGCGCTACACGCGTGCAGGTAGCCGTGCGCAAATACTCGACAAAGGTTCTCTGGAGAGTCACCGCAGGCTGTGCGAGACTTGGGTCTATACAACATACGGGGTATTACTAACCCTAGCAATACCGTTTCTTGGAGCTACGCGTGCCAGGATGTTAGCACTTCTCATGAAACTAAGAAAGCTTTAGAAGAGAATACGTATTAGGTATATGAAACAATGAGCGCGGGCGTTTCTTAATGCGCGTCTAGAATATATAATAACAAGGAGGCCGGTCGTCCACACACGGGAGCACACGTGCGTACGTTCTCAGAATATAAGTAAATTGTCTATTTAAAATCACTAATCATACTTAACTTGCCCGTAATTATATTAGTTAATGCATACTTAAAAATCTGTTTCACGAAAGCGATTTAAGTAGGCATCTAATTTAGACTAAATCAACATAAATTAGCACAACTTCAACATGAATAAACTGGTACCGCTCCCCTCTCGCCTTAGTTACTCGATGGAAATCGAGTAAATCGAGGTGGGAGCGAGTACCAGTCTAAAACAAATTACACTATATTCAATATGGCGGACAACGCCAAAAAATATCCTGCAAGTTCGGTACATGAAAATAAATTAATTTGTAACTATAATGACTGAAGTGTACAGCAAATCTTGGAATAATTTAAATTTTCCTTAGGGAAAAAAATGAAGTAAAATTTCCAATTGTAAAATCTGCAGCGTACTTAAATAATATCAGTACTACCGTACATACTACTTCTGTGAGAGGTCTATTGTCCCCCGAAGCGCTAAGAGCCATTGGTGGCAGTCAGGGGAAAGGTAGATAGGCACGGGATTCTTTCAGGGCAAAAAAAACTGCGGAACGTATCCGCTGGTAGCTGATCTAGATATGCGCGGACTAACGACGTCTAGGGAGTCGCCATACGCCATACTCCCTAACACCTAACCTTAAAACCCTAACCCTAATCCTAACCCTTAAACGCATAATCAAATAGTGACCAGGGTACTTGTCCGCGCAGATTAGTGGATTAATCATGCATCCTGAGTAGAATTAAATATTGTGATTAACTAATCATGATTAAAGTTAATTACGCTTCGTGAAACAGTCACTTCAGATTTAAAGTACAGAGAAGTAAATCATGATTAAAGTTAATTTAGCCTTCGATGAAAACAGTCCACCTTCAATTTAAGTACGAGAAGTTAATCATGAATTAGTGATTTAATCACATGATTCAACTACTTAAGTACGACTTCGTGAAAACCGGCCGCCAGGAGTTTTAATTAATGACAAATAATTTGTCATTATTGAACTGCCTGAAATATAGTATAAATATAAATAGAGAGAGAGAGAGAGGCGCGAGAGAGCGAGAGAGCGAGAGAGCGAGAGGGCGAGAGGGAGAGAGGGCGAGAGGGAGAGAGGGGCGAGAAGAGAGAAGGGCGTGCGTGCGTGCGTGCGTGCGTGTATGTGTGCGTGCGTATCCGGCATACGGAGTCTACGCCGTTCCTATGATCGGCATACGAGCAATCTCGGCTGAACCATGAAAACCCCTCGCAGCTCGTAACGAATTCACCGCGCGTAGAGCAATTCGGTTCTCGACCGAGACACACTCGAGAGCCGGACAGCGTGTACGGCGAAGGTGACTTTCCCTCGCTAAACAATCAACGATGCATTTATTGCACTATCGGAGCTGACCCGAGTTGGAAAAACTCTAGGCGCATCTCGTCTGCCTTCCAGAAGGAGAGCAACTCGAGTGAATCGTGTCGCGGGGGGATGCTGCGCGAATCTTTTGTGTTACCATGGTTGCCGGCATCTTTTGCCCCGCGATGGTTGCAGCATCCTTTGTGCAACCATGGTAGCGGGGAGAATTTCAAGCGAGGGTGGATCGATCTTAACTGACATGGCTTCATTCGTTTCTAGCATCTCACGATAGCTGGGGCAATATCATGATCTCATGTACGGTGGTCGTGGTGCGACATAACGTATGTGCATATAGCGTCAAGGTTGTGATTCTATACCGTCTAACTTGCCAGTTACTCGAACTGTAAAAGTAACTCTTACAATCATCCCAACAAAACCCTGTCCCTAACTTTTACCCTAACCCTAACCGTAACCCTGACCCTAATCCTAACCCTAACGGTGACCCCAACCCCCAACCACAACACTAACACTAACCCCAACTCTAACCTCGACCTTAAATTGACTACATTACGAATTTTCTATGGTGTATTTTGTAAAAAAAAAAATTGCTATTTTTTACATTAAAAGCAAGTAATAATGTATAAAGGTACTAAATGTATCGTCAAATTCTTACCTGATAAGATTGTTTCTCAACTAGTCAAAAATCCAAAAAACCTGGACGATTTTGTATTATGATCCTGACATTAATTGCTTGCTATGGGCTATGTATGAGTCACGAGTGTATGTTTACATCGAACAATATAGTAAAATAGGAAGTATAATGCAGCAATTTAACCATAAAAAGTGAACAGAATTACTTACATTTTGTGAAAGAGTGGAAATATATTTTTTTTTTCTATGACGGTGACGTAATCACTTTAACCATAACTCTAACCCCAGCAATAGCCATAAACCTAACCTTGATTCAATTCCTAACACTAAGCTCAACCCTAACTGCTGCTGCGGATGCTGATGCTGCTGCTGCTGCTGCTGCTGCTGCTGCTGCTGCTGCTGCTGATAATGATGATGCTGATTCTGCTGATTCTGCTGCTGTTGCTGAAGAAGAAGAAGAAGACAAAGAAGAAGAAGAAGAAGAAGAAGAAGAAGAAGAAGAAGAAGAAGAAGATGAAGAAGATGATGATGATGAAGTAGTAGAAGAAGAAGATGAAGAAGAAGAAGAAGAAAACGCAACGCAAACGCTCCGAACCGACCGGAGGTAGTGCAGTGGATCTGCGTTCTGAGAGAGAGGGTCCGGGCCTCCCCATAACACATGCATCGTGTTATTTTGATATATTGCTACCGTGACATACTACAGAAACCTTCCAGCAGCAGCAGCGTTCGTCGCGGATGTGCACACCCACCGGCGTGCATCATGCAGTATTTATAAAGGGTGTGGTTCAGGGAATATGAAACATGTTTTTGATGTGTTGGTGTAAGCTTGTCCGTGTAAGCCGTCTACCCTATCAATTAATATTATAAATAGGAATATAGTGTGTGTATACACGAGAACTGTCGTGAAATTATAAACGCAGGGCTGGTAAGAAAAAGTCATGATGGATGCTCTAGCGAACACATGTCTCGCAATGGTTATCACCTTCTTATGCACACGCGCACGCGCACGCTCCCTTCTCGCTCTCGCGCGCTCTCTCTCTCTCTCTCTCTCTCTCTCCCTCTCTCTCCCTCTCTCTTTCTCTCCCTCTCTCCCCCCTCTCTCTCTCTCCTTCTCTGCCTCTCTCTCTATCTCTCTCTCTCTCTCTCACTCTTTCTCTCTCTCGCGCTCTTTTTCTTCTTCTCTCTTTCTCTCTCTCTCACTTTGTCTGCCTCTTTCCTTTTCCCTCTTACTCTCTCTCTCTCTCTCTCATTCCTCTCTATCTCTCCCCCCTCCCTCTCTCTCTTACCACCATCCCTTTACCACGGGCATCTCAACGAGGACAGCTGCACACGTGTCTCATTCATTTAACTTAACAATCACCTCATTCCCTCGATAAACTTTTCGCGACCGCGAGCGAGAATGGACACACGAGCGTGAAATCCCCGCCGACCCAAACATGGCGGATGCGCGCGCATGCGCAGTGGTTCATTATCGCAGACAAGCGTGAAGGGATGGCGAGCAATCGCCTCATTCCAGAGACAATTGGCCATATATCTCCATAAAAGGACTCCACGGCGATGTCGCCCACACATGATACGCTCCCGCTGCGTGTGCGGCGGCCGCATCGCAACATCGACCTGTCACCATATAACCCGTCATCGATGTCGTACGTGTCAACTCGCCTGCGACACCTGGCCGTCCGTCGCTTTGTCGTGCGGCAGCTGATCGCTGTGATTTACGCGGTCATTTTCCGGCCATCATTGTGACCAGCGGGCAGTCCGGCCTCGAGTGCAGGCGATGTCTGTGAGGTTTACAACTTAGCGAGCTTGTAACTCTTTACCCCCTGCTGCGGTAGGGCGGGAAGCGTTGCTGGTGGGCGTGCGAGCAAACCGAGCAGCGGTGTGTGTATGTGTGTGGGGGCGTGGGGAATGTTTAACCTATTAACACCTGTAAATAATTTAATGGTTGCTGCAGTGACCACACCTACAGTAATCGCACCTTACACTTCTATAACAAAGCGACTGCTTTAACTTCGCTAATGTATTCTTTCTTTTCATTTCTGTTGTTGATGCTTAATATAACGGGATGCGTTACTGACTTGCGATCGTTATTAATTAAACTTTGTTTCTGGACGATTTCGCCGATATGTTCATATATAAGACAATTAATATATATAAATTATTATTTATTAGTTCTAAGTTATATAAATATGACATATAAGAGGTGTTCCGTCGTGGTTTTTATTGTCAGTGTGATGGTGCTCTAGCACAGGTTAATATTAAGCAGCGGGGTACGCCACGTTTCTGCATCAAACAGCGTCAGCCATTAGTGGGTTTGTTGGAGATAATATGAAACGAAATTCGGCGAGTCTTGCTCTACTGGGCCGGTGATTGTGGAAATAGTTCTACAAATGTTTCACATCACCGGATGCGTTCATTCACACGCAGCGCATACACTTAGAAAGATAGGCAAGCAGGTAGTAGTAGTAGTAGTGGTAACAGTAGGAGTAGCAGCAGTAGAGTAGGAGTAGTAGTAGTAGTAGTAGTAGTAGTAGTAGTAGTAGTNCTGGGATAGGACTGCGTGTGAGAATGTTAAGGGATTTGGATAGGATGCTGGGAGCAATTAGCGGGAGAACACCGGTGTCGGAAGGATTTTAGGAAGATGCTGCGTGTACGAGGAAATGTTATGGGATACGGATGAAACGATAAATGATGATAGTGGACGACTGGCAGAAAATGCCGGAGGATGCTGGGGAAGATTCCGGAAAGATGCCGAGATTCTAGGAAGATTCTGGGGCTAAAGGACGATACTGGTATGATACGGAGGCTGTGTGGATGCTGAGTGGATTCTGAGAGGCTGCAGGAACGTGAGATGGCTTCAGTGAGTAGGCGGGGAGGATGCCACGTGGATGCTGGGATGCTGCGAGCACGACGACAGTCTCGCAGACAGCGGGAAGTTGCTGAGACGGAGAGAGGGGAAGCTGGAATTTGAGTAGCTGGATCATCAACGTCTTAGATTAAAAGATTACGACAATACCATCAGCTCGTTGATATAGCACCATGCTCCTACCCGTTGTTTACGTACGCGATCTACGCGGTCGATAACAGCAGCAGCTGTTTATTTAGAAACTTTAGCGATGATAAAAACGCGTCGGGTAACTCGCATCTCTCCCATTTCTCTCTCTCTCTCACACACACACACACACACACACACAC
>NW_014579226.1:38465-39286 GCF_000485595.1 Priapulus caudatus
ATAAACACACACATGAACATACACATGAACATACACATGAACATACACATGAACATACACATGAACATACACATGAACATACACATGAACATACACATGAACATACACATAAACATACACATGAACATACACATGAACATATATACACATGAACATACACATGAACATATATACACATGAACATACACATGAACATACACATGAACATACACATGAACATACACATGAACATACACATGAACATACACATGAACATACACATGAACATACACATGAACATATATACACATGAACATACACATGAACATACACATGAACATACACATGAANCGTACACATGAACACACATATGAACATACACATGAACATATATACACATGAACATACACATGAGCATACACATGAACATACACATGAACATACACATGAACATACACATGAACATACACATAAACATACACATAAACGTACACATGAACACACATATGAACACACATATATGAACATACACATGAACATATATACACATGAACATACACATAAACATACACATGAACATACACATAAACATATGCACATGAACATATACATGAACATACACATAAACATATACACATGAACATATACATGAACGTACACATGAACATACACATGAACATACACATAAACATACACATGAACATACACATGAACATATATACACATGAACATACACATGAACGTACACATGAACACACATATGAACATACACATGAACATATATACACATGAACATACACATGAACATACACATGAATGTTCATGTGTATGTACACATAAAC